>NC_080382.1:38659929-38751948 GCF_014773155.1 Arachis stenosperma
GGTTTGCTCGTCCTCGAGCAAAAGAAGAAAGAAGAGAGTAGAAGAAGAAGAATGGAGGGAGGGAGATGGCTTTGTGGTTCGGCCAAAAGGTGGAGAAGTGTTTAGGGTGTGTGAAAATGAAGGAGTGAAGATGATAGTGGGATTTGATAGGTGGGGGTTTTTGGTGAAGAGGTGTTGGGGGTGATTGGGTGAATGAGTGAAGAAGAGAGGGTGGTGGGGTTGGTGGGGATCCTGTGGGGTCCACAGATCCCTAGGGTGTCAAGGAAAGTCATCCCTGCACCAAATGGCATTCAAAAACACGTTTTGAGCCAATTCTGGCGTTAAACGCCGGGCTGGTGCCCCTTTCTGGCGTTTAACGCCAGGTTCTTGCCCTTTCCTGGCGTTTAACGCCAGTCTGGTGCCCCTTTCTGGCGTTAAACGCCCAGAATGGTGCCAGACTGGGCGTTAAACGCCCATCTGCTAGCCTCACTGGCGTTTAAACACCAGTGAGTTCTTCCTCCAGGGTGTGCTATTTTTCTTCCTGTTTTTCATTCTGTTTTTACTTTTTCACTTGATTTTGTGACTTCTTATGATCATCAACCTACAAAAAACATAAAATAACAAAAGAAAATAGATAAAATATAATCATTGGGTTGCCTCCCAACAAGCGCTTCTTTAATGTCAGTAGCTTGACAAATGGCTCTCATGGAGCCTCATATTTTCTCAGAGCAATGTTGGAACCTCCCAACATCAAACTTAGAGTTTGAATGTGGGGGTTCACACCAAACTTAGAGTTTGTTGTGGCCTCCCAACACCAAACTTAGAGTTTGACTGTGGGGGCTCTGTTTGACTCTGAATTGAGCTCTTCAAATGACAGAGGGATATCCTTGAGCCTTAAACACAAAGGATTCTTCATTCACTTGAATGATCAGTTCACCTCCATCAACATCAATCACAGCCTTTGCTGTGGCTAGGAAGGGTCTGCCAAGGATGATAGATTCATCCATGCACTTCCCAGTCTCTAGGACTATGAAATCAGTAGGGATGTAATGGTCTTCAACTTTTACCAAAACATTCTCTACAAGTCCATGAGCTTGTTTTCTTGAGTTGTCTGCCATCTCTAATGAGATTCTTGCAACTTGTACCTCAAAGATCCCTAGCTTCTCCATTACAGAGAGAGGCATGAGGTTTACACTTGACCCTAAGTCACACAGAGCCTTCTTGAAGGTCATGGTGCCTATGGTACAAGGTATGGAAAACTTCCCAGGATCTTGTCTCTTTTGAGGTAATTTCTGCCTAGACAAGTCATCCAGTTCTTTGGTGAGCAAAGGGGGTTCATCCTTCCAAGTCTCATTTCCAAATAACTTGTCATTTAGTTTCATGATTGCTCCAAGGTATTTAGCAACTTGCTCTTCAGTGACATACTCATCCTCTTCAGAGGAAGAATACTCATCAGAGCTCATGAAAGGCAGAAGTAAGTCCAATGGAATCTCTATGGTCTCATTTTGAGCCTCAGATTCCCATGGTTCCTCATTAGGGAACTCATTGGAGGTCAGTGCACGCCCATTGAGGTCTTCCTCAGTGGCGTTCACTTCCTCCCCTTCCTCTCCAAATTCGGCCATGTTGATGGCCTTGCACTCTCCTTTTGGATTTTCTTCTGTATTGCTTGGAAGAGTACTTGGAGGGAGTTCAGTAATTTTCTTGCTCAGCTGTCCCACTTGTGCCTCCAAATTCCTAATGGAGGACCTTGTTTCAGTCATGAAACTTTGAGTGGTTTTGATTAGATCAGAGACCATGGTTGCTAAGTCAGAGGGGTTCTGCTTAGAATTCTCTGTCTGTTGCTGAGAAGATGATGGAAAAGGCTTGCCATTGCTAAACCTGTTTCTTCCACCATTATTGTTATTGAAACCTTGTTGAGGTCTCTCTTGATTCTTTCATGAGAAATTTGGGTGATTTCTCCATGAAGAATTATAGGTGTTTCCATAGGGTTCTCCTAGGTAATTCACCTCTTCCATTGAAGGGTTCTCAGGATCATAAGCTTCTTCTTCAGATGAAGCATCCTTAGTACTGCTTGGTGCATTTTGCATTCCAGACAGACTTTGAGAAATCAAATTGACTTGTTGAGTCAATATCTTGTTCTGAGCCAAAATGGCATTCAGAGTATCAATCTCAAGAACTCCTTTCTTCTGACTTGTCCCATTGTTCACAGGATTTCTTTCAGAAGTGTACATGAATTGGTTATTGCAACCATTTCAATGAGCTCTTGAGCCTCTGTAGGCGTCTTCTTCAGATGAAGAGATCCTCCAGCAGAGCTATCCAAAGACATCTTGGATAGTTCAGAGAGACCATCATAGAAAATACCTATGATGCTCCATTCAGAAAGCATGTCTGAGGGACACTTTCTGATCAATTGTTTGTATCTTTCCCAAGCTTCATAGAGGGATTCACCATCCTTCTGTCTGAAGGTTTGGACTTCCACTCTAAGCTTACTCAATATTTGAGGTGGAAAGAACTTTGCCAAGAAGGCATTGACTAGCTTTTCCCAAGAGTCCAGGCTTTCTTTAGGTTGTGAGTCCAACCATGTCCTAGCTCTGTCTCTTACAGCAAAAGGGAATAGCATCAGTCTGTAGACCTCAGGGTCAACCCCATTAGTCTTGACTGTGTCACAGATTTGCAAGAACTCAGCTAAGAACTGATGAGGATCTTCCAATGGAAGTCCATGGAACTTGCAATTCTGTTGCATTAGAGAAACTAATTGAGGCTTAAGCTCAAAGTTGTTTGCTCCAATGGCAGGGATAGAGATGCTTCTCCCATAGAAGTCGGGAGTAGGTGCAGTAAAGTCACCCAACACCTTCCATGCATTGTTGGCATTGTTGTTGTTTTCGGCTGCCATAGGTTCTTCTTCCTTGAAGAATTCGGTCAGGTCCTCAACAGAGAGTTGTGCCTTAGCTTCTCTTAGCTTTCGCTTCAAGGTCCTTTCAGGTTCAGGGTCAGCTTCAACAAGAATGCCTTTGTCTCTGCTCCTGCTCATATGAAAGAGAAGAGAACAAGAGAATGTGGAATCCTCTATGTCACAGTATAGAGATTCCTTGAGGTGTCAGAGGAAGAAAAATGGAAGACAGAGGTAGAAAATTCGAACTTATCAAAGAAGATGGAGTTCGAATTTTGCATTAAGGAATAGTGTTAGTCCATAAATAGAAGGATGTGAGAAGAAGGGAAGTAATTTTCGAAAATTAAGTAAAAGATTTTGAAAACATTTTGAAAAACACTTAATTGATTTTCGAAAATAAGAGTGGAAAAGAAATCAAGTGATTTTTGTAAAAGATTTTGAAATTAGAAATAAAAAAGATTTGATTGAAAACTTTTTTGAAAAAGATGTGATTAAAAAGATTTGATTGAAAAATTATGGTTTTAAAAAGATATGATTGAAAAGATATGATTTGAAAACAATTTTAAAAAGATTTGATTTTAAAAATTAATGACTTGCCTAACAAGAAAGATATGATTCAAACATTAAACCTTTCTCAACAGAAAAGGCAACATACTTAAAATGTTCAATCAAATCATTAATTGTTAGTAAGTATCTTTGAAAAAGGAAAGAAATTGATTTTGAAAACATTTGATTGAAAAGATATGATTTGAAAAAGATTTGATTTTGAAAAACTTTGAAAACTTGAAAAAAAATTGATTTTGAAAACAAAATCCTCCCCCTTGTGCCATCCTGGCGTTAAACGCCCAGAATGGTGCACATTCTGGCGTTTAACGCCCAAACTACTACCCTTTTGGGCGTTAAACGCCCAGCCAGGCACCCTGGCTGGTGTTTAAACGCCAGTCTGTCTTCTTCACTGGGCATTTTTGAATGCCCAGCTTTTTCTGTGTGATTCCTCTGCAGTATGTTCTGAATCTTCAATTCTCTGTGTTATTGACTTGAAAAGACACAAATTAAAAATATTTTTGGATTTTTAATAATAAGGAATAATCAAAATGCAACTAAAATCAAATAATAATGCATGCAAGACACCAAACTTAGCAGTTTGTATACTACTGACACTAACAAGATGAGAATGCACATGAGAAACAACAAAACACTCAAGTCAATAGAATTCAAAGATCAAAACAAGGAAATCATCAAGAACAACTTGAAGATAAATGAAGACACATGCATAAATTTGAAAAATGCAAGAAGAACATGCAATTGACACCAAACTTAAAATGAGACACTAGACTTAAAAAAGAAATAATTTTTTTTTGTTTTTATGATTTTGTAATTTTTTTTTGGATTTTTCGAAAATTAAGTGGAAGAAGAAAATAAAGGTATCAAAATTCTTAATGAGAATTCCAGGAATCATGCAATGTTAGTCTAAAGCTTTAGTCTAAAGGAATTAGACATAGCTAGCTAAGCTTCAGCAGGACATTGCATTCAAGAGCTAAATTGATGATGATCAATCAGCTTTGGTGATGATAAGAACATCACCTTGAAACACTAGAATTCATTCTTAAGAAGTCTGAAGAAAAATAATACCTAATCTAAGCAACAAGATGAACCGTCAGTTGTCCATACACAAACAATCCCTGGCAACGGCGCCAAAAACTTGGTGCACGAAATTGTGATCACTACTTTTTAATACACGAAATAATCCCTAGTAATGGCTCCAAAGACTTGGTGCTCAATACCATGGCATAAACACAACTTCGCACAACTAACCAGCAAGTGCACTGGGTCGTCCAAGTAATAAACCTTACGCGAGTAAGGGTCGATCCCACGGAGATTGTTGCTATGAAGCAAGCTATGGTCACCTTGTAAATCTCAGTGAAAATGTTCCCATGCTCTGTCACAGCATATGGCTAATCAGCTGTCGGTTCTCGGTCAGGCCGGAATAAAATCCATCGATCCTTTTGCGTCTGTCACTAACGCCCCGCCTGCTAGGAGTTTGAAGCACGTCACAGTCATTCAATCATTGAATCCTACTCAGAATACCACGGACAAGGTTAGACCTTCCGGATTCTCTTGAATGCCGCCATCAGTTCTCGCCTATACCACGAAGACTCTGATCTCACGGAATGGCTGGCTCGTTTGTCAGGCGAGCACTCGGTTGTCAGGCGATCAACCATGCATCGTGTATCAGGAATCCAAGAGATATTCACTAAGCCTCGTATGCTTGTAGAACAAGAATGGTTGTCAGTCACTTTGTTCATAAGTGAGAATGATGATGAGTGTCACGGATCATCACATTCATCAAGTTGAAGAACAGGTGATATCTTGGAACAAGAACAAGCGGAATTGAATAGAAGAACAATAGTAATTGCATTAATACTCGAGGTACAGCAGAGCTCCACACCTTAATCTATGGTGTGTAGAAACTCCACCGTTGAAAATACATAAGAACAAGGTCTAGGCATGGCCGAATGGCCAGCCTCCCAGTGATCTAAGAACTAGATGTCCAAAGATGATCAAAGGATCTAAAAATAATCCAAAGATGAAAATACAATAGTAAAAGGTCCTACTTATAGAAAACTAGTAGCCTAGGGTGTACAGAGATGAGTAAATGACATAAAAATCCACTTCCGGGCCCACTTGGGGTGTGCTTGGGCTGAGCAATGAAGCATTTTCGTGTAGAGACTCTTCTTGGAGTTAAACGCCAGCTTTTATGCCAGTTTGGGCGTTTAACTCCCATTTAGGTGCCAGTTCCGGCGTTTAACGCTGGAATTTCTTGGGGTGACTTTGAACGCCGGTTTGGGCCATCAAATCTTGGGCAAAGTATGGACTATCATATATTGCTGGAAAGCCCAGAATGTCTACTGTCCAACGCCGTTAAGAGCGCGCCAATTGGGCTTCTGTAGCTCCAGAAAATCCACTTCGAGTGCAGGGAGGTCAGAATCCAACAGCATCTGCAGTCCTTTTGAGTCTCTGGATCAGATTTTTGCTCAGATCCCTCAATTTCAGCCAGAAAATACCTGAAATCACAGAAAAACACACAAACTCATAGTAAAATCCAGAAAAGTGAATTTTAACTAAAAACTAATAAAAATATACTAAAAACTAACTAGATCATACTAAAAACATACTAAAAACAATGCCAAAAAGCGTATAAATTATCCGCTCATCACTCACGCCCCTGCTTCTCTTGTTCCTTCAACAATTTGCAGAGCATGCAGTTTTGATTCTGTTGTTCTTCCTTAATTTGTTCCATAGCTTCTTGCAGCTTGGCAACAGATGCTTCTAGGCAGGTCCAGTAGTTAATTTCAGGAAGTTTAGGGAGGAACTCCTGCGCCCTCCTTTTGATAGAGTTATCTTGCATTTGTCCTTCCAATGACTTCTTGGTGATTGGGTGTTCAATTGGGATGAATTCATATACTCCAATCCTCACCCCAGCATCTTTACATAGCAAAGAGATTAAGCTTGGGTAAGCCAGTTTGGCTTCAGTGGAGTTCTTGTTTGCAATTGTGTAAATCTCACAAGCAATCAGATGATGAATCTCCACTTCTTTTCCCAGCATAATGCAATGAATCATCACTGCTCTCTTGATAGTAACCTCAGAATGGTTACTAGTGGGCAAAATAGAACGCCCAATGAAGTCTAACTAACCTCTTGCAACTGGTTTGAGATCTCCCCTCTTGAGTTGGTTTGGGACACCTTTTGAATTGGTCATCCACTTGGTTCCAGGGAGGCATATGTCCTCTAGAACTTGATCCAGCCCCTTATCTACTCTCACCATTCTCCTATTAAAGGATTCAAGATCATCTTGTAGTTGAGGCAATTTGAAGACCTCTCTTATTTTGTCCAGATGGAAGTAAATAATTCTCCCTCTGACCATGGTTTTGTAGGTATGGAAAGTAGTTCCAGCCATTCTCTGCTTATCTGTCAGCCACAGATTTGAGTAGAATTCCTGAACCATGTTTCTTCCAACCTTTGTCTCAGGGTTGGTTAGAACTTCCCATCCTCTGTTTTGAATTTGCTCTTGGATCTCCGGATATTCATCTTCTTTCAGATCAAATTTAACTTCCGGGATCACTGACCTTAGACCCATTATTTTGTGGTAATGGTCTGCATGTTCTTTGGTTAAGAACCTCTCTTGACTCTAAAGATCCTTTGGAGCATTCTCTTTCTTACCTCTTGAATTGGTTTGTTTTCCTTTGGGAGCCATGATCTTGATGAGCCTTAGCTTAGTGATCACAGAAAAACACACCAAACTTAGAGGTTTGCTTGTTCTCAAGCAAAAGAAAGGAAAGAGGAGAGAGAGGAGGAGAGCAAACTCGAATGGTGGGGAAAGGGGGATGGCCGAACGTGTATTTATAAGGGAGGGGGAGAGATTTCAAAAATTTTGAAGGAGATTTGAGAAGATATGGAAATAATTTGAGAAGATATTAGAGTTTTTGAAGAAGATTTGGAAAGGATTTGAAAGAGATTTGAAGAATGATTTTAATTTTTTTGAAATTTCAAGGTGAATGATGAAAGTTTGTAATGTGTTCATGCAGAAAATTATGGATCAAAACAAGAAAGTTTGAAAAAAAATTAAAGTGGAAAACAAAATCTCTGTCCCCTACCTTTCTGGCGTTAAACGCCAGAATGGATACCATTATGGGCGTTTAACGCCCAGCCAGGTGCCCTGGCTGGCGTTAAACGCCAGAAACCCCTTTATCACTGGGCGTTTTGCTAAACGCCCAGGATGCTGCAATTCTGGCGTTAAACGCCCAAAATGGTACCCATTCTGGCGTTTAACGCCCAAAATGGTACCTTTACTGGCGTTAAACGCCCAGAATGGTATCCATTCTGGCGTTTAACGCCCAGAGTTCCCTTTACTGGTGTTTTTTTGCCAGCAAGCTCCTTTTCTCTACTTTTTGCACTGAATCCTTCTTTAACTCTGTGAATTCCTTCAATTTTGATGATCAACCTTGGAGAATATGTATCAAACTTTTATTAAATAAAATAGATAACCTGCTAATGACTGGGTTGCCTCCCAGCAAGCGCTTCTTTATTGTCTTTAGCTGGACCTTTACTGAGATTCATTCAAGCCTCAGTTTTGAGCATTCTTGCTCAAAATTGCTTTCAAGATAATGTTTGATCCTCTGTCCATTAAAAATGAACTTTTTATCAGAATCAATATCCTGAAGCTCAACATATCCATATGGTGATACTCCTGTAATCACATACGGACCCCTCCACCGAGATTTAAGTTTTCCTGGGAATAGTCTGAGCCTAGAGTTGAAGAGCAGAACTTTTTGTCCTGGCTCAAAGACTCTGGATGACAACTTCTTGTCATGCCACTTCTTTGCCTTTTCCTTATAAATTTTTGCATTTTCAAAGGCACTGAGTCTAAATTCATCTAGCTCATTTAGCTGGAGTAATATTTTTTCACAAGCTAACTTAGCATCCAGGTTTAGGAATCTGGTTGCCCAGTATGCTTTATGTTCCAGTTCCACGGGTAGATGACAGGCTTTACCATACACAAGTTGGTATGGAGAGGTTCCTATAGGAGTCTTGAATGCTGTTCTGTATGCCCACAGAGCATCATCCAAGCTCTTTGCCCAATCCTTTCTACGGGCAATTACAGTCCATTCTAAGATTCTTTTTAGCTCTCTGTTAGAGACTTCAGCTTGCCCATTTGTCTGTGGATGATACGGAGTTGCTATTTTGTGGCTAATTTCATATCGGACCATAGCAGAGTACAGCTGTTTATTGCAGAAATAAGTGCCCCCGTCACTGATTAGTACTCTGGGAACACCAAACCTGCTGAAGATGTGTTTCTGGAGGAATTTCAGCACGGTCTTAGTATCATTAGTGGGTGTGGCAATTGCTTCTACCCATTTAGATACATAGTCCACTGCCACCAGAATGTAAGTGTTTGAGTATGATGGTGGGAAAGGACCCATGAAGTCAATACCCCATACATCAAACAATTCAATCTCTAAGATCCCTTGTTGAGGCATGGCGTACCCATGAGGCAAGTTACCAGCTCTTTGGCAACTATCACAGTTACGCACAAACTCTCGGGCATCTCTATAGAGAGTAGGCCAGTAGAAGCCACATTGGAGGACCTTAGTGGCTGTTCGCTCACCTCCGAAATGTCCCCCATACTGTGATCCATGGCAATGCCACAGGATCCTTTGTGCTTCCTCTCTAGGTACACATCTGCGGATCATTCCGTCTGCACATCTCTTAAAGAGATATGGCTCATCCCATAGGTAGTACTTGGCATCTGAAATTAATTTCTTTCTTTGCACCCTGCTGTACTCCTGGGGTATGAACCTCACAGCTTTATAATTTGCAATGTCTTCAAACCATGGAGCTTCCTGAATGGCAAAGAGTTGCTCATCTGGAAAGGTCTCAGAGATCTCAGTAGAAAGGAGGGACGCCCTAGCTACTGGTTCTATTCGGGACAGATGATCAGCTACTTGGTTCTCTGTCCCTTTTCTGTCTTTTATTTCTATATCAAACTCTTGCAGAAGCAGCACCCACCTTATGAGCCTGGGTTTTGAATCCTGCTTTGTATGTAAGTATTTAAGAGCAGCATGGTCAGTGTACACAATCACTTTTGATCCTACTAAATAGGATCTAAACTTGTCAATGGCATAGACCACTGCAAGTAACTCCTTTTCTGTGGTTGTGTAATTCTTCTGTGCGTCATTTAGAACATGGCTAGCATAATAAATGACGTGCAGAAGCTTGTTATGCCTCTGTCCCAACACTGCACCAATGGCATGGTCACTAGCATCACACATTAGTTCAAATGGCAATGTCCAGTCTGGTGCAGAGATGACTGGTGCTGTGACCAGCTTGGCTTTCAGGGTCTCAAACGCCTGTAGACACTGTGTGTCAAACACAAATGGTGTGTTAGCAGCTAGCAGGTTGCTTAGAGGTTTTGCAATTTTTGAAAAATCTGTTATAAACCTTCTATAGAATCCTGCATGCCCCAGAAAGCTTCTGATTGCCTTAACATTGGCAGGTGATGGTAATTTTTCAATTACCTCTACCTTTGCTTGATCCACCTCTATTCCCTTGCTTGAAATTTTGTGCCCAAGGACAATTCCTTCAGTCACCATAAAGTGACATTTCTCCCAGTTTAAGACCAGGTTAGTCTCTTGGCATCTTTTCAGGACAAGTGCTAGATGACCAAGACAGGAGCTGAATGAGTCTCCAAATACTGAGAAGTCATCCATGAAGACTTCCAAGAACTTCTCTACCATATCAGAGAAGATGGAGAGCATGCATCTCTGAAAAGTTGCAGGTGCATTGCATAGACCAAAAGGCATTCTTCTGTAAGCAAACACGCCAGAAGGACAGGTGAATGCTGTTTTCTCTTGATCTTGAGGGTCCACTGCAATTTGATTATAGCCTGAATAGCCATCCAAAAAGCAGTAATAATTGTGACCCGCTAGTCTTTCTAGCATCTGGTCTATGAATGGTAAAGGAAAATGATCCTTCCTGGTGGCTGTATTGAGCCTTCTGTAGTCAATACACATACGCCACCCTGTAACTATTCTTGTAGGAACCAGTTCATTCTTTTCATTATGAACCACTGTCATGCCTCCCTTCTTGGGGACAACTTGGACAGGGCTCACCCAGGGGCTATCAGAAATAGGATAAATAATCCCAGCCTCTAGTAATTTTGTGACCTCTTTCTGCACCACCTCCTTCATGGCTGGATTTAGCCGCCTTTGTGGTTGAACCACTTGTTTGGCATTATCCTCCAATAGGATCTTGTGCATGCATCTTGCTGGGCTAATGCCCTTAAGCTCACTTATGGACCATCCAAGAGCTGTCTTGTGTGTCCTTAGCACTTGAATTAGTGCTTCCTCTTCCTGTGAATTTAAAGCAGAGCTTATGATCACTGAAAAAGTGTCACCCTCTCCTAGAAATGCATACTTCAGGGATGGTGGTAGTGGTTTGAGCTCAAGTTTGGGAGGCTTATCCTCTTCCTGAGGAATTTTCAAAAATTCTTTTATTTCCTCTGGTCCCTCCTGATCAGGCTGAACATCCTTGAAGATGTCCTCTAGCTCTGATTCTAAACTTCCAGTCATATTGATCGCTTCCACCAAAGAGTCAATAATATCAGCGCTCATGCAGTCATTTGATGTGTCTGGATGCTGCATTGCTTTGACAGCACTCAATTTGAACTCATCCTCATTGACTCTCAGGGTTACTTCCCCTTTTTGTACATCAATAAGAGTTCGTCCAGTTGCTAGGAAAGGTCTTCCTAGGATGAGATTTGCACTCTTGTGCTCCTCCATTTCCAACACTACAAAGTCAGTTGGAAAGGCGAATGGCTCAACCTTGACAATCATGTCCTCAATTATGCCTGATGGATATTTAATGGAGCCATCAGAAAGTTGGAGACATATCCGGGTTGGTTTGACTTCTTCAGTCAAACCAAGCTTTCTGATAGTGGATGCAGGTATTAGATTGATACTTGCTCCAAGGTCACATAGGGCTGTCTTGGTACAAGCACCTTCTAATGTGCATGGAATCATAAAGCTTCCTGGATCTTGAAGCTTTTCTGGTAAGCTTGTCAGAAGGACTGCACTGCATTCTTCAGTGAGAAACACTTTTTTAGTTTCTCTCCAATCCTTCTTATGACTTAAGATCTCTTTCATGAACTTAGCATAAGAAGGTATTTGCTCAAGTGCCTCTGCAAACGGAATCTTTATTTCAAGAGTCCTTAGATAGTCTGCAAAGCGGGCAAATTGTTTATCCTGTTCTGCTTGGCGGAGTTTCTGAGGATAAGGCATCTTGGCTTTATATTCTTCAACCTTAGTTGCTGCAGGTTTATTCCCTACAGAGGTGGTTGGAGAAGCCTTTTTAGAGGGGTTACTATCAGCACTCTCAGGTGTCTGATTCCTCATTGGCGTTTAAACGCCAGGATTGGGTGAGGAATGGGCATTTAACGCCAACTTTTCCCCCCTTTCTGGCGTTTCGCCAGAATTGGGTAAGGAATGGGCGTTTAATGCCAACTTTTCCCCCCTTTCTGGCGTTTGAACGCTAGGAGTATTCCTCTCTGGGCTCTTACTGTCCTCAGAGGGATTTTGGACAGTGGTTTGGTTATCCTCTGTCAGTTGTTCCTTTCTTGGCTTTTTGCCACTTTGAGCTGTGTTATTCAATGTCTTTCCACTCCTCAGTTGAACTGCTTGGCATTCTTCTGTTATCTATTTAGATAACTGCTGTTTTGTCTTATTCAACTGTGATTCTATGTTCTTGTTAGCAATTTTAGTTTCTTGGAGCACCTCATGTGTATAGATCCACCAGCTGAGTGGTCTAAAGACATCTGAGCTTTTTCTGTAAGCCCATAGTAGAAGATGTCTAACTGTACCCACTCTGAAAATATTTCAGAGGGGCATTTCCTTAACATACCTCTATACCTCTCCCAAGCATTATAAAGGGATTCATTATCCTCTTGTTTAAAGCCTTGGATGTCCAGCCTTAGCTGTGTTATCCTTTTTGGAGGGTAAAATTGATTTAGGAATTTGTCTGATAACTGTCTCCATGTTTTTATACTTGCTGTGGGTTGGTTATTCAACCACCTCTTAGCTTGGTCTTTTACAGCAAATGGAAACAGTAATAATATGTAGACATTCTGATCCACCTCTTTATCACGTATTGTGTCAGCAATTTGTAAGAACTGTGCCAGAAACTCAGTAGGTTCTTCCTGTGGAAGACCGGAATACTGGCAATTTTGCTGCACCATGATAATGAGTTGAGAATTTAGCTCAAAGCTGCTTGCTTTAATGGGAGGTATATAGATGCTACTCCCATATGCAGCTGTAATGGGGTTAGCATATGACCCTAGAGTCCTTCTGGACTGCTTAATTCCACTTAGGTCCATGATGGAGAAAGGGAGATGATGCGGATATTATTTTATTTTTTATTTTTTTTAAAATAACTGAAAATAATAAAATAAAATAAATGAAAAATAAAATAAAAATTCAAAAATCAAAAGAGAATAAAATCAAAGCAAATTGAAAACTAAATTAAGTAATCAATTAAAAGGATTTTGGAATTAGCAATTAAAAAGATATGATTGAAAATTATTTTGAAAAAGATTTGATTTTTTTTTTTAAAATGAGGAAAGAGGAAAACAACAAAATGACACCAAACTTAAAATTTTTAGAAAATCAAGCACAAATTTTCGAAAATTTTAAAGGAAAACACAAAGAAGACACCAAACTTAGAATATGAAACTAAACTCAAATAAAAGACTTTAAACCAACAAAAATAAAACAGTCCTAATCTAAGCAACAAGATAGACCGTCAGTTGTCCAAACTCG
Organism: Arachis stenosperma; assembly: GCF_014773155.1. Lineage (NCBI taxonomy): Eukaryota > Viridiplantae > Streptophyta > Magnoliopsida > Fabales > Fabaceae > Arachis > Arachis stenosperma. Next base: position 38,673,169 of record NC_080382.1, read on the forward strand.
AACAATCCCCAGCAACGGCGCCAAAAACTTGGTGCACGAAGTTACAATCACACTTTTGCAATTCCGCACAACTAACCAGCAAGTGCACTGGGTCGTCCAAGTAATACCTTACGTGAGTAAGGGTCGATCCCACGGAGATTGTCGGCTTGAAGCAAGCTATGGTTATCTTGTAACTCTTAGTCAGGATATCAATAATTCTCAGGTTTAATTGTGAAAAGTAGAAGAACATGAAATAAATACTTGTTTTGCAGTAATGGAGAACAGGTTGAGGTTTTGGAGATGCTCTATCTTCTGAATCTCTGCTTTCCTACTGTCTTCTTCTTCATGCACGCAAGGCTCCTTCCATGGCAAGTTGTATGTAGGGTTTCACTGTTGTCAATGGCTACCTCCCATCCTCTCAGTGAAAATGTTCAACGTGCTCTGTCACAGCACGGCTATTCATCTGTCGGTTCTCGATCATGTCGGAATAGAATCCAGTGATTCTTTTGCGTCTGTCACTAACGCCCCACAATCATGAGTTTGAAGCTCATCACAGTCATTCAATCCCTGAATCCTACTCAGAATACCACAGACAAGGTTTAGACCTTCCGGATTCTCTTGAATGCCGCCATCAATTCTAGCTTATACCACGAAGATTCTGATTGAAGAATCCAAGAGATATCTACTCAATCTAAGGTAGAACCGAGGTGGTTGTCAGACACACGTTCATGGTGAGAATGATGATGAGTGTCACGGATCATCACATTCATCAGGTTTAGGAACAAGTGATATCTTAGAATAGAAGCAAGCGTGATTGAATAAAAAATAGTAGTAATTGCATTAATCCATCAAGACACAGCAGAGCTCCTCACCCCCAACCATGGGGTTTAGAGACTCATGCCGTAGAAGATACAATAGGAAACGTGTAATGTGTCATGAGGTAGAGATACAATGTCAAAAGGTCCTATTAATAGTGAACTAGTAACCTAGGATATACAGAAATGAGTAAATGACGTAAAAATCCACTTCCAGGGTCCACTTGGTGTGTGCTTTGGCTGAGCATTGAAGCTTTCATGTGTAGAGACTTTTCCTGGAGTTAAACGCCAGCTTTTGTGCCAGTTTGGGCGTTTAACTCCAATTTTTATACCAGTTCCGGCGTTAAACGCTAGGAATTCTGAAGCTGATTTACAACGCCGGTTTGGGCCATCAAATCTCGGGCAAAGTATGGACTATTATACATTTCTGGAAAGCCCAGGATGTCTACTTTCCCACGCAATTGGGAGCGCGCCAATTGGGCTTCTGTAGCTCCAGAAAATCCACTTCGAGTGTAGGAAGGTCAGAATCCAACAGCATCTGCAGTCCTTTTTCAGCCTCTGAATCAGATTTTTGCTCAAGTCCCTCAATTTCAGCCAGAAATTACCTGAAATCATAGAAAAACACACAAACTCATAGTAAATCCCAAAAAAGTGAATTTTAAATGAAAACTAATAAAAACATGCTAAAAACTAACTAAAATGTACTAAAAACATACTAAAAAGAGTGCCAACAAGCGTATAAATTATCCGCTCATCAGTGACGTTAGGAATTTTGCCAGTAAAGAATTTCATAAAAATAGTCGCGTTGTAGATATAGTCTCTAAACCGACAGAAATCCCTTCGTACAAACGTTTTGGTTGTCACAAGTAACAAACCCCTTTAAAAATTGTTAACCGAATATTTAAACCTCGGGTCGTCTTCTCAAGGAATTGCGGGGAAGTATGCTCTTATTATTGGTTATGGAGATTGTAAATTTGGGGTTTTGGAAGTAAGGTGGGAATATGTTATATGACAAGTAAAATAAAATAATACTAATAAAATCTCTTGGCAAGGTATAAAAACTGGAAGTCCTATCCTTATCAATTATGATGAGAATTGGATTTTTAATCCCACTTTGTTAACCTCTAACTATGAAGGTAAGTTAAGTGGATGAATTAATTCGAATCCTCAAGTCCCAGTCTTTCCTTGGGAAAAGTTAGAGTTATTGGATCTCGAATTAGTTCTCTAAGAATTCCAATTTTCAATCAACAATGAGTTTGATAACTCAAGAGTCACCAATTATTTAACCAAGGCCAAAAGGAAAACTACCTGAATTAAATAAAAAGCATTCATAAATAAAACAACCATAAACTGAAATACCTTAAATAACATTAATTAAGAAAATCAATCCAAACATGGAACATTGAACATAAATAAATACAAAGGACATTGAAAATAAATAAATACAAAGAACATTGAACCTGATATTGAGAGTCACTCCTAAAAAATAAGAGAAGTCCTAAATCCTAAATCCTAAATCCTAATCCTAAAGAGAGAGGAGAGAACCCCTCCCAAAACTAGATCTAAATCATGAAAAGTGAATTATTAGTGAATAATTATGAATGCATGCATTCCCCTACTTTATAGCCTCTAATCTGTGTGTTCTTGGTTGAAAACTGGGTCAAAAGCAGCCCAAAAATCACTCCCAGTGCTTTCTGGTCCGTACAGGTCGCGAAAGAGTGACGTGGAGGCGTCGTCCACGCGGCCGCGTGGATTGAGGTTCGCAGATGCGATGCGGCCGCGTGATCCACGCGTTCGCGTCGCTTGGCGTCGAGGCAGCTATGGAAAATTATAAATCGTTGCGAAGCCCAGGACGTTAGCTTTCCAATGCAACTAAAACCATCTCATTTGGACCTTTGTAGCTAAAGTTATAGCCGTTTGAGTGTGAAGAGGTCAGGCTGGACAGCTTAGCAGTTTCTCCAACTTCTTGTATTCCTTCCACTTTCACATGCTTCCTTTCCATCCTCTGAGTCATTCCTGCCTTTTAATATCTGAAATCACTTAACACGCATATCAAGGCATCTAATGGTAATAAGAGAGGATTAAACATAGGGAACTTAAGGCCAAAGAAGCATGTTTTCAATCAAAGCACATAATTAGGAAGGCAAATGTAAAACCATGCAAATAGTATGAATAAGTGGGTAAAGAGTTGATAAAAACCACTCAATTGAGCACAAGATAAACCATGAAATATGGGTTTATCAACCTCCCCACACTCAAACATTAGCATGTCCTCATGCTAAGCTCAAGAGAAGCTATAAAGGAATGAAGAGGAATGGTAGAATGTATGAAATGCAACCTATGAATGCAACTAAATGCAAAGATGATTCTACCTACTTGGTGAAAAAGTAAATAAATCTTTCAAGAACAGATATGAACTGGATTTCACTAATTTAAATCACAAAATACAATACAAATAACTTTCAAGAAGAAGATAGCTCATGAAATCCGGGAACAAGGAATCGAGCATCGAACCCTCACTGGTAGTGTATATCACTCTAATCGCTCAGGTGTTTGAGGTTCGATTCTCTCGATTCTCTACTAATCTTGCTTTCTAAGACTTGCTCTTCATCTACCAATCAACAAAAATTTAATGCATAAATACACATATCAAGAGGTCTTTCAAGGGTTGTAATGGGGTTAGGGTCAAGGTAGGATTGTAATTGGCTAAGTGGACTAAAATCTGAATCCTTAATTAACATAAACTTTCCACCTAACTTAAGACAATCTATTTAATTAAAATACAAAATATAACTTCCCATTACTCTGCTTTTCACATGTTTATGCATTCCAAGTTTTGAGTACAGCTCATATGCATTGATTTCACTATTTATTTTGGGGCATTTTGTCCCCTTTTATTAATTGCTCTTTTTCTTTTCTTTTTCACTTTTTTTTTTCAATGCATATGATTAAAGTATTGAATGCAATAACGTGTGCTCAACCATTATTTTGCACATTTTCACTAAAATATACAGCACCCAATTATTCAAACCAAATATTTCCAAACCCAACTTCCCCACACTTAAATCATGAGCACTTTTACTAGTCTAAGCTAACTAAGGATTCAATTTTAGGACATTATTGTTTTCCGCTCAGAGTTAGTAATGTGCTAAAGTAAAGAACAAATGGGTGTATTAGGCTCAAATTGGTCTGCAAAGGATAATGGAAGGGAAGGCCATATGGGTATCTAAGCTCAGTGAAATAAGGCCTCAATCATATAAGTGCATGCATACATCAAATAATGGAAATATAGAATTAAGCAAGACAAAGATCACAATTTTAGAGAAAATAACACACACCAAAAATAAAATATTGGTTGATAAAATGCAACCAATCAAATAGGCTCAAAATCTCACTGGTTTTGTGTGTTCAAGCTTTAAACCATGTTCCAAAATAAAATTTCTTCATACAAGTTTTTCAAAAAGTTTTATTCAAATTAGTGAAATACTATAAGAATTTCTTGAAAAAGAAGATATTACTTCAACCAAGTGGTAAAATATGCAAAAATCAAACAAATATGCAAATGCAACAATGAACTATCAAATAAAATAAAACATTGGTGTTGAAATAGGAAATAACTAACCCATGGAGATCGGTATCGACCTCCCCACACTTAAAGATTGCACCGTCCTCGGTGCATGCTAAGATGTGCAGGTGGATCGGTTGTTCCAACTAATGCTTTTCTCCAAAGATTGTGCAGATGGACTTGTCTTCTCTCCCCATGTAAACGTCTTCCGCTTTCCTCCGGGTGGCCATCCTGAAAGAAAATAGGGAAGAAAAGTAACCCAGAAATAAAGATAGAAAAATAAATACAGTATGGGTGTGTTAATGCCAAATAATGGGGGTCTCAATTACATGGTAGCTACAACATGCAAGTGAGAAAATAATAGAAGCCATGGCATGCCAGTAGTACAAAATGTACAACAATGAGGAAGAGAGTGGGTAATGAAAGACAATGTAAGTTCATGTCAATGCAAAAGGAATACATGTATCATAAAAGATTGACATTGACAGAAAAATAGCATCACCCAATATTGTAAAACAAGTCACTAAAAATTGTGCCAGAAAAGATGCAACAGTTACATAAGACATCAACACCAAAGGAATAATAAAAAACTTAGAAAGAAAAGAAAATATGCACTAAATTAAAATGCAATGAATGGAATATGCAAATAAATAAAATGAAAGATAAGAAGAATGAGAAGGGAAAGAAGTGAGTAAGAGAGGAGGGAGGGAAAAATTAGGATTGGGGGAGAAAAGATAAAATATTTGGCAAATTAAGATTGAGCTGTGCGGCGCAAGCGACGCGGTCGCGTGGGGCACGCGGTCGCGCGCCTTGCGCTTATACTGATTGATGCAGTCATGTCGATCACGCAGTCGCGTGACTCAATTTTATGCTACTGGCGCGAGGGCAGCCTCGCGCTCGCACAACTCTCTGTTCAAAATCATTAATTGCCAAATCTTGGGTGACGCGGTCGCGTGGGCGACGCGATCGCGTGGATGGCCATATTTGAAAGACGACGCAGCCGCGTGGGGCACGCGTTCGCGTGGGTGGGCTTGGGCATCTAGCACGAGTCCAGCCCAATTCCAGCACAACTTTTGGCCATACACCATTTTTACGTCGAATTTGGGGCACGCAGCCGCGTGGGGCACGCGGTCGCGTGGGAGGCCATTATTCCTATATGACGTGGTCACGTTAGCGACGCGGTCGCGTCGGACGATTTGTGCTAAAGGCGCGCCTCCAGCCACGCTCTCGCGTGACTCTCTGTTCATTTATTTTTTTCCCCGCGCACTAGAAACGCGGACGCGTCATCGACGCTGCCGCGTCGCGTGCATGTTTTTCCTTTTTTTTTAAATGCAATATGCAGATGCAAATGCAGTGCTTAATGTGAATGTTATGCATGATTCCAGGTTCAATAAAATAAAATAAATCTCAAAAACAAACAAAACTAAATAAAATTAAAATTGCAAAATGAACGATCATACCATGGTGGGTTGTCTCCCACCTAGCACTTTTAGTTATAGTCCTTAAGTTGGAAATTTGATGAGCTTTCTGCTATGGTGGCTTGTGTTTGTACTGATCCGGGAATCTCCACCAGTGTTTAGAATTCCAGTAGCCTCTGGGGTCCCAAACTAAGCGCAGAAAGCCTTCAAGTAAGTTAAAGCAAGTGACAAGGCCCTAAGAGTGGTGATTGGTAGAATGAATTCCAGGGTCCCAGACCTTGCCCTTGCACCCGTCTTTTGGTTGAGCAATATTGTTCCATCCGGGTGGCAAGCAGTCTGAATTCTCACTGAAGCAGCCAGAAAACTTCCTAGACCCATTCAGTTGAGCTCTAAACCAACCTTTGCATTTGAATGTTGAGCACACAACCAAGTTGAACCTTGCAGGATAAATCTTATCACTGACCATCTTTTTCTTACTCTTAATGCCACAGGGAGCTCTAAGTTGACCATCCGTCTCCAGTAGCCCGTATTCAAGTGGAATTAGAAAGCTAAGGGATATGAATTTCACCCACTTGAATGTTGTAAAGGATGATGGCAACTTAGGGAAGGTGTTTCTAATGAACGTGCAAGCTCCACTCCCTTGTGCTCTTCTTCGACATCTTCCACCTCTTGGCAATCTTCTTCAATATCAACCTCTTCCTCTTGGTGAATTTCTTCCAATTCAATCTCTTCTTTAGTGTTCACCAAAGGCAAGGGAGGTTGTGCTTCTTCTTCTGTAATCTTCATGTCAAGTCCAATGGGAGAGGATTCAAATGTAGATAAGAATTCATTAATGATTGAATCCATCTCTTGATCGTCTCCTTCAAAGTCTTCAACCATGATATGCTTTGGAGGTTGTACACCCTCCTCAACATCAGCTTTAAACGTCTTTAAAGGATGCTCTATAACTTGACTTTCCCATGGAGGTTCAGCATTTCCTAAGTCTTCAACCACTGCCTCCTCTTCTTCATCAATACTTCCGGCTTCCTCCACTTGTTCCAATATCAAATCGTGCTGCTCACTATCCACCGGAGTGCCCAATTTCTCCTTCCTGCTACATTCTTCAGTAGGTTTCCCACATGAAACCATGGGGGTTCTTTGAATGTCCGAACGTTGGAAAGGTAATCGATTTCTTTCTTGATCCAAGTATTTAAGTACGCAATCGTATTCGTCCTCAATGATTTTCCTTCCAACTATTTTTTCACCTTTAAGCACAAAATCCTCATTGTTGTCTTCTTTCAGTAGTTCTTCAACCGCGCTGTCAACTTCGAAGGTCTCTACTACCTTCACCCTTAGTGCCTCCTCTAGCTCCTTATGAAGTATGGATTCGCGAAGATGATCCTCTCTCTCTTGTTCCATGTCAATTGTATCAGTGGGATCATGTTGCTCTTGGATTGATGCATGTGGGTGCTCTTCCATGGATGGTGGTGATGGGATGGATAGATCATTCTGTGGTTGAAAAGGAAGTGCACTAGAGCTTGAGGGTTGATTGTTGAAGGGATTTGGTAATCCGATTTGGGCAGCAAGAGCTTGTATAGTAGAGTTTAGATCGGCGATTGCTTTCTTTATGGAGGTTTGGGGTGGATAGGAGGGTTCATTTGTTGGGAGAAAGGGTTCATGGTAGGAAAGTGGTTTATCTTGATAATGATAAGGAGATGGTGTATATTGAGGTGGTGGTTCTGTGTATGGTTCATTTGGTGGTTGGTGTGGTGAACAAGGATTGGGTCATATGGAGGTGAATGGTGAAAAGGGGCTTGTGATTATGGTGGGTTGAGGTTGTGTTGAATGGATGATCTCTGAGCATAGGGTGGGGCTTGTTGGTAGCTACAAGGTGGTCCACCATATCTATCAGCTTGGGATGCATTGTAGCCTGGTCTTTATCCATGATATCTAGGATGGTGTTGTTGCCTAAAGGATTGATTAGATCCTCTTGGCTCCATCCATCCTTGATTGGTCTGACCTTGATGCATATTCCTGCTGTGGTTTCTATTTACTTCAACAAAGTTAGAACCAAACTCAAAGCGAGAGGGGTGAGAATTCATAGTAGTTATCAGAAATAAGGGGGAAAAAAGGAGAAACAAATAAACAAGTAAAAGAAAAACATTTTTTTTTAGAAAAATATTTACAATAACCAATAATAAGGCACACGTTTGCAATTCCCTGGCAACGGCGCCATTTTGACGTTAGGATTTTTGCCAGTAAAGAATTTCATAAAAACAGTCGCATTGTAGATATAGTCTCTAAACCGACAGAAATCCCTTCGTACAAACGTTTTGGTTGTCACAAGTAACAAACCCATTTAAAAATTGTTAACCGAGTATTTAAACCTCAGGTCGTCTTCTCAAAGAATTGCAGGGAAGTATGTTCTTATTATTGGTTATGGAGATTGTAAATTTGGGGTTTTGGAAGTAAGGTGGGAATATGTTATATGACAAGTAAAATAAAATAATACTAATAAAATCTCTTGGCAAGGTATAAGAACTGGAAGTCCTATCCTTATCAATTGTGATGAGAATTGGATTTTTAATCCCACTTTGTTAACCTCTAACTATGAAGGTAAGTTAAGTGGATGAATTAATTCGAATCCTCAAGTCCCAATCTTTCCTTGGGAAAAGTTAGAGTTATTGGATCTCGAATTAATTCTCTAAGAATTCCAATTTTCAATCAACAATGAGTTTGATAACTCAAGAGTCACCAATTATTTAACCAAAGCCAAAAGGAAAACTATCTGAATTAAATAAAAAGCATTCATAAATAAAACAACCATAAACTGAAATACCTTAAATAACATTAATTAAAAAAATCAATCCAAACATGGAACATTGAACATAAATAAATACAAAGAACATTGAAAATAAATAAATACAAAGAACATTGAACCAGGGATTGAGAGTCACTCCTAAAAAATAAGAGAAGTCCTAAATCCTAAATCCTAATCCTAAAGAGAAAGGAAAGAACCCCTCTCAAAACTAGATCTAAATCATGAAAAGTGAATTATTAGTGAATAATTCTGAATGCATGCATTCCCCCACTTTATAGCCTCTAATCTGTGTGTTCTGGGCTGAAAACTGGGTCAAAAGCAGCCCAGAAAAGTGACGCGGAAGAGTGACGCGGAGGCGTCGTCCACGCGGCCGCGTGGATTGAGGTTCGCAGATGCGATGCGGCCGCATGATCCACGCGTTCGTGTAACTTGGCATCGAGGCAGCTATGGCAAATTACATATCGTTGCGAAGCCCCGGATGTTAGCTTTCCAACGCAACTAGAACCATCTCATTTGGACCTCTGTAGCTAAAGTTATAGCCGTTTGAGTGTGAAGAGGTCAGGCTGGACAGCTTAGCAGTTTCTCCAACTTCTTGTATTCCTTCCACTTTCACATGCTTCCTTTCCATCCTCTGAGTCATTCCTACCTTGTAATCTCTGAAATCACTTAACACACATATCAAGGCATCTAATGGTAATAAGAGAGGATTAAACATAGGGAACTTAAGGCCAAAGAAGCATATTTTCAATCAAAGCACATAATTTGGAAGGCAAATGTAAAACCATGCAAATAGTATGAATAAGTGGGTAAAGAGTTGATAAAAACCACTCAATTGAGCACAAGATAAACCATGAAATATGGGTTTATCAGTACACAAAGGAGGTTGTGCGCACGCACACTAGGCAATGCTTGAATGGAACGCGCGACGCGCACAATGCGGCTCACGCGCACGCGTGGCTCTGACATGATGGCTGTACGTACGCACGCAGGTCTGTGCGCACGCACACTAGGTTGAGCTCTTCTCCTTTGATTCTTCATGCTTCCTCCACTTTGAATTCTCTTCTTCCATTTTCTCCAAGCCATTCATGCCTTATAACTCTGAAATTACTCACAAATAACATCAAGGCATCGAATGGAAGGTAATTCGAATAAAATTTATCAAATTAGGCATAAAAGAGCATGTTTTCATAATCAAGCACAAATTTAGGAGGAAAGTTCAAATGCATGCTATTTAGTGGAATAAGTGCAGGTTTATATGATGAAATCCATTCAATTTCAACTAAAAATCATCATCAAATATGGATTCATCAATTCCTCCACACTTAAAGACTAGCATGTCCTCATGCTAAACACACTCAAAGGAAATAGATGAAAGGAAAACGATTTATTCTATGTACTACCTAAATGCATGCAACTATCCTAAAGGTTACTACTAATATGTACTATGCAAAGAGTTGGTAAAGCAAACCATGGAATTCCAATCCATCACAAGAAGGCTTTGGGGCAATTGCAAAGATTTTATGCACTAAAATCAATGTCTAAAGAATTGAACTGAGCTTTTCAAAACTAATCAACAAACACTTGCAAGAAGATACAACATGAGATGCAAGAACATAGAATTGAGCGATTGAACCCCTCACCGGATGTGTATTCACTCAATTCGCTCAGTGTTTAGGGTTTTAATCACTCAATTCTCCTTTTATCATACTTTTCAGAGATTTGCACTTCATCTAACAATCAACTAGTATTTGATGCATGAAAGACAAATAACATGAGGTCTTTGGAGGGTTGTAATGGGGCCAGGGTTTAGGTAGGATAAATATGGTTAAGTGGACTTAATGAATTAGTTCTTTGATTAGCTTAAGTGTCCACCTAGTCCTATATCACGTATATACTTATAATCAATGCAACCTAGCTACCCAATTTTCCTCCTATCTCACCTTACTCATGAACTTTCTTTTCAAAACATGAACATATGCATTCTTTATTTCAACTATTTTATTTCACTTTCTATTATGCACAAGTTTTTTTTTTAATTATTTCTTGTCTTTGTTAGCACAAGAGATGCATATGACCTAAGACAAAGAATACATGAGCATTTTCCAATTGCCAATTTTTTTCACAATGAGTTTCATGCCTCTATCACCAATGCTTCCCAACAATCCCCCCTACACTTAGAATATACACACTAATCCAACCAAGCTAATTAAAGAGTAATTCAAGGACATCAATGGTTTTTCGTTTAAGGGAAAATAATGTGTTAAAATCAGAATAAAAGGGAATCACAGGCTCAACAGGGGTTCACAATGGTGAGTACAAGGATTGGCCATATAGGTTAGTGAGTTCAACATCAAAGATGGCATCAATCATGCTAAATGCATCCAAACAACAAATACAGGATATAAAGAATCATGCAAATCAATGATCACAATAAAAAAAGAGTAAAATCACACCAAAACAAATATTATGGTTGAAAAATGCAACCATCTATCAAAGCTCAAATCTTACAAGGTATGTTGTTTTAGCTCTTTTCTATGTTCCACAAACAGAATACTTCAAACAAGTTAGAAATCACAAATTTTTTTCTTCAATTCAACTAATGGTATGCCCTAAGAAAGATTTCATGGAAATTCCTTGGTGTTTTACTAACTTATTCATTCTAACATGCAACAAGCAAGCATTAACTACCATATAAATATAAACTATAAAGAGATATATACAAACAAACTAACTAAGATGCAATAAAGAAAAAGCTACTAAAATTGAGTAAAAAGAACTAAAAGAGTATTGCAAAGTGGTTTGAGAAAAGAAATTTTTACCCTCACGAAGTCGTCGATCCTCCCCCACACTTAGTTCTTGCATAGTCCTCCGTGCTTGCTTAGGATCCGAGAGAATGAGGATTTCGGGGCTACTTCCAGCTGGTGGTATAGGGGATGTGTAACACCCTACCATACAGAGTCTTATGCTTAAGTCATAATTCAGAGATGGCAAGGTATTACGACCTCTAAAATAAAAATTAGTACGTATAGTAGTATGAATGATTGATTATAACTAGGAGCCTTTGTAGAAAAAGCGGTAAACAAAAACCGATCGCAACTCAAAAGCGCAACACTCCGATCGATAACGCAACGAACAAGGATAACCAACGCGAGGTTATATATATACAAAGGAGTGTCAAAAACAGGAATATCAAGACTCAAGATCCGGCTGCGAAGATAACCGGTCCGAGCATAGCAATATATACATATGATAAAATAAGGAAAACCCCAAAGAAAACCCAAAGGGACACAAATACATAAAACCTATTCTCCAAAATCTCCCATAAGAGGAGTCATCGCAGTTTGTATTATTTAGTGGAGATAAAAGTATCTAAGCAAAACATATAAACTAAACAGAGTCCCCAAGAACAAGGAATCTTCGCGAATCTAGAAGTCTCCAGCATGCCTTAGCGGGAAACCTCACGTCCTGCATCTGAAAACCACAAAATCCGCATGGGTGAGAACCAGAGGTCCCCAGCATGGTAACAGCTTCCACATATATAATACATAATCATAGAGGAAAGCCAAAGGCAATCCTAGAACTTCCTCCAGATAATATCAAAGCTTATAAACAAGCTAAACCATATAAGGGCATCTGACTAAGGATTCTTCAGTCTAACTAATACTTCCCTTTCCAATTCCTTCAAACCTCCCAACCACCAGCAGGAGTATAATATATCAAACACAGTTATATCAGACAAAGAATATACAAATAGGAGCAGTTAAGACATTTAGACAATTAGCAAGTAATATGCAGTCAAATAGGCAATCTCAAACAATTCACATAGTATGCATATGATGAATGCCTGTCCCTAGTGGCCGATGATATCATCTTGTCGGTTATAGAGCCAACCTGACAAGTCCTGGTCGCTAACCATTGGACTGTCCCTCTGTCATGCATCCCCAACTCGAGTTATACTCGTTATAAACTTGATCATAAACATGATCCATATCCATCACCCTCACTGGTGAATATTTCGGGGGCGAGCTCATCCGGGTCTTTCACAGTGCCCGGCCACACTTACGACATAGGGTCAACAGAGTCTCGAGCCTCCACCTGGAGCACGTGGTGGCTAGCCACTGCTATTACCTAGGGAAACTCGTCCAGAACCAGCCAATAATCATAGCATACACAGCTATTCCGGCTCACGGTTAAATCCATAACCAGCCAATAATCATAGCATACACAGCTATTCCGGCTCACGGTTAAATCCATAACCAGCCATTTCATTAACAATTACAGCCTTTCGGCTCATGGCATAACAAGCACTTCCACCACCATCCTCCACATCTCACATAATCATCTTGATCCTCATTGATCATTCATTCTTCCCTTGCTTCACTCGCAAGTTACCTCATTCACTAGCCCCTTTCTAATAGCTAGGCATGTCATAATGATTTAAGACATAAATGGTGAGATCCGAGGCTTAGAAGTATGAGATTTGGCTTTTAAAACTCAAAACTCAAATTTGGGATGAAAACAGGGCCACGCGTACGCGCACTCCACGCGCACGCGTGGATGGCCTCAAAAACTCATCGACGCGCAAGCGTCATGCACGCTAACGCGTGGATTAAAAATTTGCCAATCGACGCGCACGCGTCAACCACGCGTACGCGCGGGTGTTCTCGTGCCCCAGGCACAACACCGGCACAGTTCTGGCATAACTCTCTGTAAAATGGCTGGGCATTGGGTGCAGCACAATCGGCGCGCCCGCGCACATCACGCGCACGCGTGGATGGCGCTTTCTGGAAGATCGGCGCGTACGCGCCAGGTGCGCCCACGCGCAAGGGGTTATTCTGCTAAAAATTTTCTAAGTCAAAAGCTGCAGAATTCACAGATTTAAACCCCAATTTTCCAACGGACATAACTTCCTCATTTTAAATCGTTTTTCACCCGTTCCTCGAACGGCATGGACATCTCGGATCCAATTTCATTTCTAAACAGATTTGGTACAAAACGGAGATCCGTAGTCCAAGTTATGACCCATCAAAGTATGCCCAAAAACCATATTTTCATACAAAACCACAATATGCCATTTTCAAAACAAACCATTTTCAACTCCTTTCAAAATCAATCAAAACATGCCAATTTCATCCCTTTTCTTTGAAATCAATCAAAATGTATCAAATTCAACATCAAGCCTCCTCAACTCACACATTGACACATAACCACAATTTACCAAAATCACTATCTCATCATTTTATCCCACTTCACCCAAGTGGCTCAAACTCAAACACATTGACATATCATATACTATTCCTCATGCCAATTCTCAACAACACCAATTCCAATAAATCAATATTGTACACAATCAACATCATATTCACCATTAACATGGTTCAACCCACAATTCAACCATAACCAATCATCAAGCATATATCACAACATGCATATTTCTCATACATCATACCACCAAGGCATCAATAATCATCATCACATATATGACCACATCATATATCTCAATCATTCAACAACATCAACAATTCAATGCCTATCTTAGGGCCTCTAGCCTAAGTATTTCCTACCACATTACATATTAGATACGGGAAACCGAAACCATACCTTAGCCGATTTTCCCAAGCTCTCCCGGAGCACTTCCAAACCACTTATCCACAAGCTCTCAAGGCCTCAACACCTCCAAGAACAGATTTTTCACCACTAAACCCTTTCCAAGCTTTTCAAAGTCACCAATCAAGCTCCAAAATCCACACATACACAACCTAAGCCACAACCATCATACCCATACACAACATCTCAAAACCCAAACATCATAAAATCACAAAATCACACTAGGGTTGAGAGTCTTACCACACCCAAGGTCCAAGGAGACAAGATTAACCTTCTCCTTCAAGAGAGTTGGGTCCTATAACATCAAAGAACCCAAAATCTCAACATTTTTGCTCATAAAACTCGAAAACAAGGCTGGAATTTCGAAGAGCAAAACGTGGCTTACCTCAAGATTAATTGTATGGGTTTTGTAGAGCTCTCCGCGGTGAACGCGTGGCCGCAAACGGAGCGGCAATCGGAGCTCTAGATCAAAAGTTATGGTGGTTTGAAGATCAAGTGAGAGAAAGAACTTGAGAGAGAGTGTTCTTCCTCCCCTCTCTTCAATTCAGCGTGTTTGAGTGTGTTGTGAGGAGAGAGAGTGCTAAAAACTAGGGTTTTGGTTAAGTTATGTTGGGCCAAGGGCCCACTTTGGGTCCGGTTGGCCCGGTTTGGCCCGTTCGGTCCAATCTTGGTCCGAATTCTATAAAATTGGTACCAAAATTCTCGTCTCAGTCTCCTCTATCACATTTAGCCATAAAAATCACATTTTAGGCTTTCTAGAGTAAATTCTCATTTATGGGTTAATTAGCCGTTAATTAACCGGGTTTTACATTCTACCCACCTAATTGGGAATTTTGCCCACAAAATTCAAATGCAATTACCTGAGAATAAATACGGATAATCCGTTCGCATCTCCGACTCAAGTTCCCAAGTGTGTTCCTCAACACCGCCTCGACTCCATGCCACTTTGACTAGTGAAACATCTTTTCCACGCAACCGTTTAATACTAGTATCATCAATTCTGACTGGAGCCACTGGAAGCGTCAAATCTTCCCTTAACTGAACCGACTCAGGTTCTAACACATGGCTAGCATCTGGAGTGTACTTCCGAAGCTGCGACACGTGAAACACGTCGTGCAGGTTCGAAAGATGAGGTGGTAGAGCCATCCGATACGCCACCGGTCCAATCCTCTCTAGGATTTGAAATGGACCAATGTATCGAGGATTCAACTTCTTTGTTTTAATCGCCCTACCTACTCCCGTGGTCGGAGTAACCTTAAGGAAAACATGGTCTCCTTCCTCAAATTCTAAGGGCTTTCGCCTCTGATCGGCGTAACTCTTTTGACGACTCTGCGCCGTAAGCATCCTATCTCGGATTTTCTTGACTTGTTCAGTAGTCTCAGCTATCATTTCTGGCCCCAATAAGCTTTTCTCTCCAGCTTCATACCAACATAGCGGAGATTGGCATTTCCTCCCATACAAGGCCTCATACGGAGCCATTCCGATGCTCGCATGATAACTATTATTGTATGCAAACTCCACCAATGGCATATACCGATCCCAACTCGTCGGTTGGTCCAAAACACAAGCTCTCAACATATCCTCTAGTGTTTGGATCGTCCTCTCGGATTGACCATCTGTTTGAGGATGGTAAGCCGTGCTCAAACTTAATCGGGTTCCAAAAGCCTTCTGAAATGCACCCCAAAACCTTGAAGTGAAACGAGGATCTCTATCAGAGATTATAGTAGCAGGTACACCATGGAGTCTCACAATCTCCTTTATGTATAACCGTGCTAGCTCCTCAAGGGTGTAAGTCATCCGAATGGGCAAAAAGTGAGCTAACTTCGTCAGTCGGTCCACAATCACCCAGATAGCATCAAAACCAGTTCTAGTCCTTGGCAATCCCGACAAAAAGTCCATTGCAATATTTTCCCACTTCCATTGTGGAATCTCTAAAGGTTGCAACATCCCGGAAGGTCTTTGATGTTCAATCTTTACCTTTTGACAAGTTAAGCACTTTGATACATATTCCGCCACATCGTTCTTCATACCCGGCCACCAAAACATCGCCTTCAAATCATGGTACATCTTAGTACTTCCCGGGTGAATGGAGAATCCGCTTTTGTGTGCCTCCTTTAAGATATCTTGCCTCAAAGTGCCAACATCCGGCACAATGATTCTACCCTTGAATCTCCATAACCCATCTTTTTCTTCCGACACTCTCCACTGTTTTCCTTGCTCAATGGCCGGTAACACTTTCCATAACGCTTCATCATCTTGATGAGCCTTTAGGAGTTCGGACTTAAAGTCACTTGAGATTTCTAATCGGCTCAAACATAAAGTTCCGGATACTTCTTGAGCACCGATTTTCAGACTCTCGAATCCCTTGAGCAACTTCTCCTCTTGGAGCATCATCCAAGCCGCATATAACGACTTCCGACTTAACGCATCCACCACTACGTTCGCCTTTCCCGGATGGTAATGCAACTCAAAGTCGTAGTCCTTCAACAATTCCATCCACCTTCTTTGCCTCATATTAAGCTCTTTCTGATCAAAGAGGTACTTCAAGCTCTTATGATCGGAGAAAACTTGGAACTTAACCCCATAGAGATAATGCCTCCACACCTTCAAGGCAAACACAACCGCAGCGAGTTCCAAATCGTGCGTAGGGTAGCTAACTTCATGAGGTCTCAACTGTCGTGAGGCATACGCTACCACATTATGGTGCTGCATCAGCACGCACCCTAGACCCTTCAATGAGGCGTCACAATACACCTCAAAAGGCTCATTCGGCTCGGGTAACACTAACACAGGTGCAGTGGTCAACTTTTTCTTCAATGTCTGAAAGCTCTCCTCGCATTCAGGAGTCCAAACAAACGGAGTGTCTTTGCGGGTCAACTTTGTCATTGGCAAAGCTATCTGTGAAAAGCCTTTGATAAACCTTCGGTAATAGCCAGCTAAACCCAGAAAACTCCTTATCTCTGTTACGGTGGTTGGTTGTTTCCAATCCATTACAGCCTCCACCTTAGTTGGGTCTACGGCTATTCCCTTCTTACTCACCACGTGACCCAAAAACTTCACCTCACTCTTCCAAAACTCACACTTAGACAGTTTTGCATAGAGTTTCTTCTCCTTTAGAATCTGCAACACGGTCCTCAAGTGTTCCGCATGCTCTTCTTCAGTCTTGGAATAAATCAGTATGTCATCAATGAAGACAACAATGAATTTATCCAGAAACGGACGGAAAACTCTATTCATGTAATCCATGAATACCGCAGGAGCGTTCGTCAACCCAAAGGACATCACAGTGTACTCGTAATGACCATAACGAGTTCTGAAAGCGGTCTTAGGGATATCCTCGCCCCTCACCCTTATCTGGTGATAACCGGATCGTAAATCAATCTTGGAGAAAACTCTAGCTCCTTGTAACTGATCCATGAGATCATCAATTCTTGGCAATGGGTACATATTCTTTATTGTAACCTTGTTCAGCTGCCTGTAATCCACACAGAGCCGCATACTCCCATCTTTCTTCTTCACCAGTAACACTGGAGCACCCCACGGAGAAACACTTGGTCGTATAAAATTCTTTCCCAACAAATCCTCTAACTGAGACTTTAGCTCGTTCATCTCTAATGGTGACATCCTATAAGGAGCACTTGAGATTGGTCCTGCCCCGGGCACCAATTCAATAGCAAACTCAACCTCTCGGTTAGGTGGAAACTCATCAATATCATCGGGAAACACTTCCGGAAACTCACACACAACCGGAATCTGTTCCAACCTTTGATCATCTTCCGAAACGCCCGCAGTTAACAACATGATACCCCGGCATTCGATTCCAGAACAGTTCACCATCATCGAGTTCAAGTAATAATTATTCACCACGACCGGCCCTTCTGTATCTTCCGGCATAAAGTACACCGACTTTGTAGAACAATCTAGCAGAACATGGTTCTTAGATAACCAATCCAATCCCAAGATAAGATCAAGACCGATCATCGGCAAGCAGACTAAATTATGAACAAAATCACGCTGCTTGAACCTAAAGGAAACTTCCGGGCATCCTAGCCTAGTTACCGTAGCTTCATGGGTAGCATTGTACACTCTTAGATCATAACCTAAGGTTACGATCTTCAATCCTAACTCGTGGGCTTTCTCAAATGCAATGAATGAATGTGATGCTCCCGAATCAAATAAAGCATTTAAAGTTTGACCAGCTATTTCACAGTTACCTCTAATGAGTGTCTCGGATCCCTCAGCTCCTACAGCTGAAGTGGTGAACACCCGACCAGTCTGTTGTGCCTTCCCAGCACCTTGTTTCTGCCTCTCCGGACAACTGGCGGCTTTATGCCCCGCCTTTCCACAATTGTAGCACAAACCCCATCCGGCCTTGCATGGTGCTCCCGGATGGTGATTCCCACACCTAGTGCAAGCTTGATCATTCTGAGGCTGCTTCCCAAACTTCTTTCCTTGGGAGTTGTTATTGTTGGGCCTTCTGAAAGAGCCTCCCCTCTTGAAAGACGGACCTCTAGGTGCAAAGCTCTTCCCTCGGTTCTGTGGAAATGAACCTTTGTGACTCCCTTTCTCAGCGGTTGCCCTTCTCAAACACTCTTCAGCAACCCTACACTTGTTCACCAATTCGGAGAAAGTCCTAATCTCCATTGGCCCTACTGAACTGAAGATATCACTCCGGAGTCCTCCTTCATACTTAACACACTTCCATTCCTCATATTCTATCGGAGTCCCTTGGCACATACGAGAGAACCTGAACAGCTCCTCAAACTTGTCAGTATACTCTGATATGGACATAGTACCCTGCTTCAGCTGTAACAATTCAAGTTTCTTAGCCGTCCTAGCAGAAGTCGGAAAGTACTTCTTATAGAACTCTCCTTGAAAGACATTCCAGGTGATATAGTCATCACCCTGCTGCAGAAGACGTCGGATACCTTGCCACCAATGGGACGCTTCACCTGTGAGCATATAGGTAGCAAACTCGACACGCTGTCCTTCAGGTACCACTTGTGCTTGTAAAGCTCGCTCTATAGCCTGAAACCATGTATCAGCCTCAGTCGGGCTAGTAGTTCCCTTGAACTTAGGCGGATTAACCTTCAAAAAGTTTGCCAAGGTCATCGGGCCCTGAACTCCACCTCCATCATTACCATGGTTGTTCATCTGTTGACCAAGAGCCTCAGCAGTGGCTTGCATAGCAGCAGCCATGTTCTCCAACGCAGCCATAAAGTTCACCGGGTCATTAGGGTTATTCTCTGGTGCACGAGTATTAGTACGACCTCTCGCACTACCTCTACCGCGTCCACGAGGCGCCATCTGGTTCCTATACATACCAAACAATCGATATTAAGTTGATCAGTCTCAATATCGGAAGTCTAGTACTTCAAAGTCCCAAATGCATGCTCATGAATGTTTATGCCAATTATATCAAGCAGATATACTAATAGCACATAACACACACACAGAGAATGCACAGAAGCATAGTCAGTCCATCCCTCAGGCTCTACAGGAACGAATTGCTCTGATACCATAATGTAACACCCTACCATGCAGAGTCTTATGCTTAAGTCATAATTCAGAGATGGCAAGGTATTACGACCTCTAAAATAAAAATTAGTACATATAGTAGTATGAATGATTGATTATAACTAGGAGCCTTTGTAGAAAAAGGGGTAAACAAAAACCGATCGCAACTCAAAAGCGCAACACTCCGATCGATAACGCAACGAACAAGGATAACCAACGCGAGGTTATATATATACAAAAGAGTGTCAAAAACAGGAATATCAAGACTCAAGATCCGGCTGCGAAGATAACCGGTCCGAGCATAGCAATATATACATATGATAAAATAAGGAAAACCCCAAAGGAAACCCAAAGGGACACAAATACATAAAACCTATTCTCCAAAATCTCCCATAAGAGGAGTCATCACAGTTTGTATTATTTAGTGGAGATAAAAGTATCTAAGCAAAACATATAAACTAAACAGAGTCTCCAAGAACAAGGAATCTTCGCGAATCTAGAAGTCTCCAGCATGCCTCAGCGGGAAACCTCACGTCCTGCATCTGAAAACCACAAAATCCGCATGGGTGAGAACCAGAGGTCCCTAGCATGGTAACAGCTTCCACATATATAATACATAATCATAGAGGAAAGCCAAAGGCAATCCTAGAACTTCCTCCAGATAATATCAAAGCTTATAAACAAGCTAAACCATATAAGGGCATCTGACTAAGGATTCTTCAGTCTAACTAATACTTTCCTTTCCAATTCCTTCAAACCTCCCAACCACCAGCAGGAGTATAATATATCAAACACAGTTATATCAGACAAAGAATATACAAATAGGAGCAGTTAAGACATTTAGACAATTAGCAAGTAATATGCAGTCAAATAGGCAATCTCAAACAATTCACATAGTATGCATATGATGAATGCCTGTCCCTAGTGGCCGATGATATCATCTTGTCGGTTATAGAGCCAACCCGACAAGTCCTGGTCGCTAACCATTGGACTGTCCCTCTGTCATGCATCCCCACTCGAGTTATACTCGTTATAAACTTGATCATAAACATGATCCATATCCATCACCCTCACTGGTGAATATTTCGGGGGCGAGCTCATCCGGGTCTTTCACAGTGCCCGGCCACACTTACGACATAGGGTCAACAGAGTCTCGAGCCTCCACCTGGAGCACGTGGTGCCTAGCCACTGCTACTACCCAGGGAAACTCGTATTTCTGATAGTGGAAGTGCAATTCACAATTATCAATAATTCAGCATCAACATGCATGAATTCTCATCCATGGATCAACATCCATATCAGCCATCCGGCTCACGGTTCAGTCCAGAACCAGCCAATAATCATAGCATACACAGCTATTCCGGCTCACGGTTAAATCCATAACCAGCCAATAATCATAGCATACACAGCTATTCCGACTCACGGTTAAATCCATAACCAGCCATTTCATTAACAATTACAGCCTTTCGGCTCATGGCATAACAAGCACTTCCACCACCATCCTCCACATCTCACATAATCATCTTGATCCTCATTGATCATTCATTCTTCCCTTGCTTCACTCGCAAGTTACCTCATTCACTAGCCCCTTTCTAATAGCTAGGCATGTCATAATGATTTAAGACATAATTGGTGAGATCGGAGGCTTAGAAGTATGAGATTTGGCTTTTAAAACTCAAAAATCAACTTTGGGATGAAAACAGGGCCACGCGTACACGCACTCCACGCACACGCGTGGATGGCCTCAAAAACTCATCGACGCGCAAGCGTCATGCACGCTAACGCGTGGATTAAAAATTTGCCAATCGACGCGCACGCGTCAACCACGCGTACGCGCGGGTGTTCTCGTGCCCCAGGCACAACACCGGCACAGTTCTGGCATAACTCTCTGTAAAATGGATGGGCATTGGGTGCAGCACAATCGGCGCGCCCGCGCACATCACGCGCACGCGTGGATGGCGCTTTCTGGAAGATCGGCGCGTACGCGCCAGGTGCGCCCACTGATGCAAATGCATATTTGCTATATTAGTTAGTTAGTTTAGTTGGTTTTAGCTTAATTTCACTCATTTTCTCTAAATAACCAAGTCCTTTTATGAGTTTTATCTTCATGCATGAGAATACCAAGGAACATGTGATTCTAGCCAAATTCATGCAAATGATTTAAGGAATGCATATATGAATGAGTATGAATGAATCTCATGAATTTTATTGCATGAATTGGTAAGACTTTGAAGCTATTTCCTTTGTTGATGATAGGTGATAAGGCAAGGAAGCATAGAAGCAAGAATGATGCAAGCTGGGCAAGAAGAAGTTGGCGTTGCCAACTTGGAGATAGTGTGCGTTGTTGAGGACAACGCCAGGCAACCTTGAAGAACAAAAGTTGGCGTTGCCAACTTGAAGAAAGGGGGCGTTGTTGAAGGCAATGCTAGGTAGCCCTGGAGAAGCAAATTTGGGCGTTGCCAACTCTAGAAGGGCGTTGCCAACGCCAATTTGTGAAGCAAGCTTGGCAGCCTTGGAGAAGCAAAGTTGGCGTTGCCAACTTGAAGAATAGGCTGCGTTATTGGAGGCAACGCCAGGCAACCTTGGAAGAGAAGTGGCGTTGCCAACTTGGAAGAAGGAGTGAGTTGTTATGGGCAACGCACACAAGCAAGGAACTTGGGCCATGAAGGAGTTTGAGCACGTTGCCAACGTGCTGAATGGAAAACTTGGCCCAGGAAAAGGAAATGCACGTTGCCAACGCCAAGTTATGAAGGCGTGTTCATTGGCAACGTAGCAAGCAACTTTGGCACCATAGGAAACAAACTCGAGGGCGTTGCCAATGCCAGGAAGCATTGGCGTGTTCCTTGGCAACGCCAGAATTGGTTGCTTGGCTAGGCACCAAGTCTTGGGTGCCAGCCAAGTTGCCAACGCCAGAATGTGCTGCCAGCCAAGTTGCCAACGCCAGAATGTGCTGCCAGCCAAGTTGCCAACGCCAGAATGTGTTGCCAGCCACGTTGCCAACGCCAGGAAGCCTTGCCAACCACGTTGCCAATGCCAGGAAGCCTTACCAGCCACGTTGCCAACGTGGGAAGCAATGTTTAGAGCCTTGAAGAAGGCTCGAGCACGTTGCCAACGCCAGCTTCTATAGGCGTGTTCAATGGCAACGTGGGAAGCAATCTCTGGAGCTAGGAGAGAGCATCGAGCACGTTGCCAACTCAAGAAAGCATTGGCGTGTTTGGCAACAACGCCAGGAAGCTTTGGATGATGAAGAATAGAGGCACCACGTTGCTAACTTGGAATATAGGGGCGTTATCCACAACAACTCCAACGAGGCAGCCTGACCTTACCTTCTTCAATGGAAGATATCTTGAGCTACAGAGATTCAAATTGAGTGCTTCCAGTTGCGTTGGAAAGCTAACATTCAGAGCTTTCCAACCATATATAATAGTCTATGGTGGAGCACAAGATTGAAGCCAAACCAGAGTCATCTTTAGGCCCTAAAAAACAAGAACATGAAGTTGAAATTCAAGAAGGTTAGAGATGAGCCCTGGAGGGGGGCACGAGCACGTTGCCAACGTGCTAGCAAGGGTGCATTTTTGGCAACAACGCCAGCCTCATTTCCCTGCTTTGGGAGGCTAGGCACGAGCACGTTGCCAACTTGGGAGTGAAGGTGCGTTTTTGGCAACAACTTGGCAGCTTAACCTTACCTTCTTTGAGGAAGCATAACTTGAGCTAGGAAAGTCCAATTGAGGTGATTTCAGTGGCATTGGAAAGTAGACATCAAGAGCTTTCCAATGATGTATAATAGTCCATATTGAAGCAGAGGATTGACACTCAAATTCTGGGCTTCATTTGGCATGAAAATAGAGCCAAGAAGAGGAATAGCAAGTTGTTAGCAACAACTTGGGCTAGCAACGCCCAAGTCTCAAACTTCACTTCCAGGAAAAGGCCATGCACGTTGCCAACGTGCATTAAGGCCAGCGTTGTTGACAAAAACGCCAAGCCAATGGGCCAGAAGCATGATGAATGAACTTTTCCTTTCCAAGTCTAGCAACACTTCTTCCAATTGAGCCAAGAATTCAACAAAGAGGAAGCCCATATTGCTAACCCAATTCAAGATATTTGAAAGAGTTTTAGGACTAGTATAAATAGAGATTGAGTTTGTACTTGTAGGGGACTTTTACTTTACTTTTTGACACTTAGACTTTTTACACTTTTTAGCACTTTTATTTTGAGAACTCTTTTGGTACTTCCGGGAGTATACCCGAGGGCATTTTGGGGGTTCTCCTTGGAACTTCTCTTCTTCATTTTTCTTAAGCTTTAAGCATTTCTTTATTCTTCTTCATCTTTCTTTTACACTTCGTTTAATTTTTGTTGATGGAAATTGTTGTTGAAATTGGAGCAATGACTCACTAAACCCCACTTTCATTAGGAGGAAGAGCTCTGCTTGTTGGAATGAATTGGTGAATTCATCTTGTCCTCCTCAATTTTAGTGGTTGATCTAAAGAGGAAACTCTTGTTCTTCAAAGATTCAACCACCATCGAGAGAGGGGTTAATCTATATGAATTATGTGGTGAATTTAGGAATGAGCCACATAATTCAGTTTAGAGTTCATCCTTTCATAATTTCCTTAATCAATACACCTTGGTTAGTATGTGAGATGTAACTCTCCTTGGTTGAGATTATGGGAATTGTGTGGCTGGATTAGATTTGAGCTTCATCTCTTCTCATGAACAAATAGATCACGAGAGTGGCATTTGGTTATGTGGAGAGAAATTGAATCACCAAGAGATTGGGATTCAATTACCCACTTGCCATGGATCTATGCCCATGATTGAGAAGGATTTGACTAACATCAATTCATGAACACTAGCATCTCTGATCCCTAATGATCCTCTCTATCATCAACTCTTATTTCTTTTGCTTCTAGTTGTTTAATTTCCCACAACCCAATTCCCTTCTATATTCTTTCAATTTACTATTCTTGTCATTTACATTTTGTTCCTTTAATTCTTGTTATTTACTCTTATGTTCTTTAAATTTCTGCACTCTTTAATTCCTTGCCATTTACCTTTGATGTCATTTAAGTTTCTTGCACTTTAAGTTTCAGTTATTTACTTTCATTTTATTTCTATTGTATTGTTCTTAAATTTCTTGCAATTTAAATTCCTGCACTTATGTTCAAAAGTTACATTACTCACAAAATCAAAATTATGTTAGCTTGACTAAATTTGCCATTTAACTAAAGTTGCTTAATCTACCAATCCTCGTGGGATCGACCTCACTCCTAGTGAGTCTTATTACTTGATACGATCCGGTATACTTGCCGGTTGTACGTGAAATCTCATTTTTACGTATCAAGTTTTTGGCGCCGTTGCCGGGGATTGGAAAAGATTGACAATGATTAAGTGAAGGGTGATTTAGATTAAGCATTTTTTTTTAGTATTTTTGTTAAGCCCACTAACTGTTTGATACTTTGTTTCACTAACTCCAATTCCACCTTAGTTTTAGAGTATTTCACTTGTGATTTTGGTTTTGTTTGTGTATGTCAGGAGCTAATAGACATAATATTGAGGACGAGAGAACCCGCCGAAGGATAAGGAGAGCAGAAAGAGGAAAGGGAATAGTTGGTGAAGAGGATTCAGAGGGAGAAGATCAAGTCATGGAGGATGAGATGCACAATCCTGGAGGAGTCAACAACAATGATGGACCACCTAGAAGGGTGCTATCTTCTTATACCATCCCTGATCCAAGACATTGTGGGAGCAGCATTGCCACTCCAACCGTTCAGGCCATTAACTTTGAGTTGAAACCTCAGCTCATCACTTTGGTACAGAACAATTGCTCTTATGGAGGGGGACCTCTTGAAGACCCAAATCAACATCTATCTGTTTTTCTGAGGATATGCAATACAGTGAAGACAAATGGAGTGCATCCAGATGTCTACAAGTTGTTACTATTTCCATTCTCTTTGAGGGACAAAGCCACTCAATGGCTAGAGTCATTCCCCAAGGAAAGCCTCAATGATTGGAATGAGGTGATGAGCAGATTTCTAGCAAAGTTCTACCCACCTCAAAAGATCATCAAGTTGAAGACAGAGGTTCAGACTTTTAGGCAAATGGATGGGGAGTCATTATATGAAGCCTGGGAAAGGTACAAGGCACTAATGAGAAGATGCCCACCTGACATGTTTAGTGATTGGGTCAAACTCCAAAACTTCTATGAAGGCCTAAGTCCAGAAGCAAGGAAGGGACTAGACTACTCAACCGGAGGATCACTCAACATGATGAAAACTACTGAGGAGGCTCAAGACCTCATTGAGATTGTGGCAAACAATCAATATTATTACTCATCAGAGAGGCAGCATAATCTGACCCCAAAGAAAGGTGTAATGGAGCTTGAAGGTGTTGATGCTATCTTGGCACAAAACAAGTTAATGCACCAACAAATCCAACAACAAATGGAGATGATAACAAAGAGAATGGATGGTATGCAACTTGCATCAGTGAACACAACAAATCAACCATCACTTGAATGGAGCCAAGGTGAAGGGATCACGGTTGAACAACCACAAGAACAAGTTCAATACATGCAGAATACCTCAAATTCTCAGGATGAATTCCATGGTGATACATACAACTCATCTTGGAAGAATCATCCCAATTAAAGTGGGGAGAAAACCATTGGCAAAAGAACAATAACCACAATCACACCGTAACACAAATAACCAAAACCACCATGCCAACAACACTAACCAATATAGGAAAACACAAAACACATATCAACACCCTCATAATAACTCACAAACTCACCAAAACAACTTCCCTGCACCAACATCCAACACCCAGAATTACCACACTAATCCACCCAACAACTTCCAACAACAATCAACCCCCATCATACCCCCAATTGACCATCATGAGACCAGAATTGCAAGCCTTGAAGCAACCTTGCAAGCACTTGCTCAAACCACTCAAGCTTTAGCTAAGGGACACAAGGAACATGAGGTCATCATGAAGAATATTGAGAGACAAGTGGGACAATTAGCCAAACAAGCAGAGCGACCAACCAATGTTCTCCCAAGTGATACAATACCCAACCCAAGAGAAGAATGTAAAGCTCTGCAGTTAAGGAGTGGCAAGGTAGTTGGTGAAAGTTCAAATAAAGAAGCAACAAAACCCAAAGAGCAAGACACAGTGGAGAGGCAGGATGAAGGAAAGGATTCAACATCTAACAAAGGCAAAGAGGTTGTCAAACCACAAGGCAAGCCACCCAACCAAGGAAGCAACCGTGATGGCAAGGAGAGTGTGAATCCACAACAAGAAAACAAAAATGAAGGAGTAAAAGCCTATGTACCCAAGCTCCCGTACCCAACTAGGATACATAAAGGAGCAAAGGACCAACAATTCCCAAGGTTCTTAGAAATCTT
This sequence comes from Arachis stenosperma, assembly GCF_014773155.1. NCBI lineage: Eukaryota > Viridiplantae > Streptophyta > Magnoliopsida > Fabales > Fabaceae > Arachis > Arachis stenosperma. Next base: position 38,700,279 of record NC_080382.1, read on the forward strand.
CAAGAAACTTGAAATCAACATCCCATTGGCAGAAGCTCTGGAACAGATGCCATTATATGCAAAGTTTCTTAAGGAATTGATCACCAAGAAGAGAAGTTGGCAAGAAAAAGAAACGGTGATTCTCAATCAAGAGTGTAGTGCCATCATTCAACAAGGGCTACCTCCAAAACTCAAAGACCCTGGCAGCTTCCTCATACCCTGCACGATTGGGAGCATGGCCGTTGACAAATCACTTTGTGACCTGGGAGCAAGCATTAACCTAATGCCCCTTACCATGATGAAGAAAATGATGATTGAAGAGCTTAAACCCACAAGGATGTCACTCCAACTTGCTGACAGATCCATCAAAGTACCAAATGGAGTAGTTGAGAACCTCTTGGTGAAAGTGGGAAACTTCATATTCCCAGCTGATTTTGTGGTCCTAGACATGGATGAAGAGGGAAACAATTCAGTCATTCTTGGTAGACCCTTTTAGCTACAGCTAGAACAATCATTGATGTGGAAAAAGGGGAAATGATTTTTAGAGTGCATGATGAGCAAATGACCATAAATGTGTTCAAAGCAATGCAACACCCCGTTGAGAAAGAAAGTTGCATGAGGATTGATGTAGTAGACTCTTTGGTTGAAGAAGTACTTGACACAAACCATCAAGTGAAACAAGAAGAAGTCCATAACATCAAGGGACAAGAAGAGAACAAATTGGAAGCATCAGAGGAACCAAGTGAAGCTACGAAAGAAGAGGCACCACAACAAGAGTTGAAACCACTACCCCCTCATCTCAAGTATGCATTCCTTGGTGAGAACGACAGCTTCCCAGTGATCATCAATTCCACATTGAGTGCAGAGGAAGAAGAAAAGCTCCTTGTAGTATTGAAAGCTCACAAAGAGGCGTTGGGATGGACCATTGATGATTTGAAAGGTATAAGCCCTGCCGTATGCATGCACAAGATACTCTTAGAGGAGGGTTCCAAACCGGTGGTACAACCCCAAAGAAGATTGAATCCTACAATGAAGGAGGTTGTTCAAAAGGAAGTTCTGAAGTTGTGTAAAGCTGGGATCATCTACCCTATATCTGATAGCCCTCGGGTCAGTCCAGTGCAAGTAGTACCCAAGAAAGGGGGGATGACTGTCATTGTTAATGAAAAGAATGAGCTTATCCCAACACGAACAGTGACAGGGTGGAGGATGTGCATAGACTATAGGAGGCTGAATGATGCTACACGAAAAGACCACTTTCCTCTCCCTTTCATTGACCAGATGCTTGAAAGGTTGGCTGGCCATGCCTACTACTGTTTTCTTGATGGATATTCTGGATATAACCAGATAGTGGTTGACCCCATGGATCAAGAGAAGACCTCCTTTACTTGTCCCTTTGGAGTCTTTGCATATAGGAGAATGCCATTTGGACTTTGTAATGCCCCAGCTACCTTTCAAAGATGCATGCTATCAATCTTCTCGGACATGGTAGAAAAATTTATTGAAGTGTTCATGGATGATTTCTCTGTTTTTGGTGATTCATTCAATACTTGCTTGCACCATCTTACCCTAGTCTTGAAAAGGTGTCAAGAAACAAATTTAGTTTTGAATTGGGAGAAATGCCATTTCATGGTACCCGAAGGCATTGTTCTTGGTCACAAAATTTCAAGAAAGGGTATAGAAGTTGACAAGGCAAAAGTAGAAATTATAGAAAAACTTCCTTTGCCAACTAGTGTGAAGGCCGTTAGAAGTTTCTTAGGGCATGCTGGATTTTATAGGAGATTCATCAAAGATTTTTCCAAAATAGCAAAGCCACTAAGCAATTTGCTGGTGGTAGACAATCCTTTTATCTTTGATGATGAATGCAAACATGCCTTTGAAACTCTAAAGGCTAAGCTCACCACAGCACCAATCATCACACCCCCAAGTTGGGGACTACCTTTTGAACTCATGTGTGATGCAAGTAACCTTGCAATTGGTGCTGTGTTGGGGCAGAGGAAGGAAAAGAAGCTTCATGTTATCTACTATGCAAGTAAGGTATTGAATGAAGCTCAAAGAAACTATACCACAACAGAGAAAGAGCTACTAGCTGTGGTATATGCTTTTGATAAGTTTAGACAATATTTGATTGGATCTAAAGTCTTAGTGTATACTGATCATGCTGCTCTTAAGTATCTTATGTCAAAACAGGATGCAAAACCAAGGCTAATCAGATGGGTGCTACTCCTACAAGAGTTTGACATTGAGATCAAAGATAGAAAGGGCAATGAAAATCAAGTTGCTGATCACTTATCAAGGGTACCACAAGATGCATGCCAAGACAACCTTCCATCAATAAATGAAGAATTTCCAGATGAACACCTCTTGCACATTCAACATGTCCCTTGGTTTGCAGACATGGCCAACTACAAGGCGGGGAGAATCATTCCACAAGAGTACACAAAACAACAAGTCAAGAAGATGCTACATGAGGCTAAGTTCTTCTTCTGGGATGACCCATTCTTGTTCAAAAGATGCCCAGATGGAATGATAAGAAGATGTGTGTCAGAGGATGAGATGAAAAACATACTATGGCATTGTCACAACTCTAATTATGGTGGTCATTTTGGGGCTGAAAAGACGGCTGCAAAGGTCCTTCAAAGTGGTTTCTATTGGCCTTCAATCTTCAAGGATGCTAGAGAGTTTGTGAGCCATTGCAATGAATGTCAAAGAACAGGGGGTTTGTCAAAGAAAAATGAGATGCCTCAGAAGTTCATTTTGGAAGTGGAACTCTTTGATCTGTGGGGAATAGATTTCATGGGACCTTTTCCTCCATCTTACACATTCAAATACATCTTGGTAGCAGTTGAGTATATCTCCAAATGGGTAGAAGCAATAGCAACCACCACATGTGATACCAACGTGGTCTTGCAATTCCTCAAGAAGAACATCTTCACTAGATTTGGAGTGCCCAAAGGACTCATAAGTGATGGGGGAAGCCACTTCTGCAACAAGCAACTAAATTCCTTACTCCACAAGTATGGTGTTACACACAAAGTAGCTACCCCATATCACCCACAAACCAATGGACAAGCTGAACTTGCCAATAGAGAGCTAAAAAGGATCTTGGAGAAAACTGTGGGAACAACAAGAAAGGATTGGGTTAGGAAGCTGGATGATGCACTTTGGGCATATAGGACAGCCTTCAAGACACCCATAGGAAAATCTCCATTTCAGCTGGTGTATGGAAAGGCATGCCACCTCCCTGTAGAGCTTGAACATAAGGCCTTTTGGGCCACCAAACTTCTGAATTTAGATGCTCAAGCAGCAGGAGAGAAGAGGTTGCTACAACTCAATGAACTTGAGGAGTTCAGATTGGAGGCATATGAAAATGCCAAAATATACAAAGAGAGAGCAAAGAGATGGCATGATAAGAGGATCTCTCAAAGAACATTCGAACCAGGCCAAAGGGTGTTGTTATTCAACTCAAGATTGAAGATCTTCCCTGGGAAGCTGAGGTCTAGATGGACTGGTCCATACACCATCACCAAAGTATCACCTCATGGCTATGTCGAATTACTTGATGAAGCCTCAAAACAAACCTTCACAGCTAATGGACATAGGGTGAAGCACTATTTTGGTGGCCCTTGGAGCAAGGAAGAGAGTGTGCAACTCTTAACATGAGCAAAGAAGTTGCAGTGTCGAGCTAAGGACAATAAACAAAGCGCTTCATGGGAGGCAACCCATGCACAGGGAGTCTTTTATTTTCATACTTTAGTAATCAATAATGATTAAGTAGACTAGTACATGGTGTATGCAAGGCACTAAGTTTGGTGTGGCCAATCTTGAAGTAATGGCAAAAGTGTGTTCTACAACACTTAGCCACAAACTAAGTTTGGTGTCCATACATACACGAAAATGCTAGCCTATGAAAGTGTAGTTATCTATTTTAGTTAAAAAAAAAAAAACGTGAAATAGCATATAATGTAGGTAAAATACTAAGTTTGATGTGGCTATTTTTGGAATTAATTCCATAGAACACTTAGTCACAAACTAAGTTTGGTGTCCTTACTTACATTACTAATGCTAGAAAAAATAGATTAGGGAATCAATTCATCAATTTTAACTTTAGTCAATTTTGCATAGGAATGTCATCATGAGTTATTAGCTAATAATGTCACTTTAAGAATCTCAAGTTTGGAATTTTGTTGCAGGAAAGAAAGAAAGAAGTGATGGGGAATCTTGGAAGCATATAATGAAAGAAAGAAATAAGTGATGGGGAATCTTGAAGAGTGAGGTCACGGATACACAAGGAAGGGAAGTCACATGAGTTTTGAACTTTGTGCATGGGGAAAAACAACTCAACATGCATTGGGCACAAGGAAGCATGCTCCCCATGCTATGACCGAACTCTTATAACCATGCATCCCCACCAAAGTTCACTTTAAATACTTCAACCATATTCATCAAACCTCACTTTTCCTCACTCATCCTTCTACCCCCCATAACCTCATTTAATCACCCGAAGTCACACTACACCCCTAACTCATTCCATGTTTCCTATATTCTTGCCTTAGGCCTAATCTTTACCCAATAAAACTCATGCAGCACTACATCTCCTCACATAACCGAAACACCCCACCCCCCCTCACCATCATTTTCTAGCTTGCCTAAGCTACATTGTTGTCATATATCTCTTCCATTCACAACCATTTTCCTTGTGCTTGAGGACAAGCATTCATCTAAGTTTGGTGTGGGAGATTCAACCCTTGCAAGTGAATCTCAATGGCCTCATCATCAAGGGATAGGAGAGAAGATGACTTTGATGAAAGAAGATTCAAATCCAAACACAATGAGCGCATCTTTAGTTGGATGTCAAGCAAAGATGTTGTTCCGGAGTTACCTTTCAAGCTAAAGAAAGATGAATACCCTGAGATACAAAAAATAATCAGAAAAAGGGGATGGGAGCTTCTCTGTGACCAACCTCAAGAAGTGAGCATGCTTCTCATCCATGAGTTCTACACTAATGTGATAAGAGAATATGATGATGAAGAACCATACATGAGTTATGTAAGAGGTGTGAGTGTTGATTTTAGCCCGGACACCATCAACAGGGTGCTAAAGGTCAAGGCAAAACAGTTCAAACGAGCTAGCTATGAAGAAAGGGTTGAAAATAACCCAAAATACATGGATGTGGTGAGCGACTTATGCAGGGTAGGCACGGATTGGGTGTTTGATTCACATGGACAGCCACTCAAACTTCGGAGAGGTGATCTCATTCCTCAAGCAAAAGGATGGCATGACATAGTGAGGAGATCATTGATCTCCACTTCAAATAATTCTGAGGTAACGGTGAATAGAGCAATAATGATCCATTGCATAATGAAAGGAGGGGAAATCAATGTTGGAGACATTATAGCCAAGAACATCATTGACATAGCTCAAAAGGTCAAACAGGACAGCTGGCTAGGATATCCTAGCACTATTCTGCGCCTATGTGAAGAAGCTGGAGTGCCTCTGGAAGAATTTGAAGAAACTGATGTGGTCTCTATTGGAAAGCCTCTCACCCGAGAAAGGTTGGAATTTATCACCACAACCCAATTGGAAAGGCAACCTTTGGCAAGAAGGAAGAAAAGGAAAGAAGTAAGACAAGAGGAGGAGCCACAAGAAATGGATGAATCCCACACCTTGAGCATGAATCAACTCCAAGCCGCTTTAGAAGGAATTTCTGGGCAATATTCACAAATTCAAAGAAGCCAAGAGGAACAAGCTCAACAACAAAGGGACCTTTGGCAATTGATGGATCAACAAAGAGGGGTTCAAGTTCAATGGATGAACCAACAAAATGAATACCAAGCACACATGATGGAACTACAACAAGAACAGTATGCCAAGATGCATGAAGCCATCAACAATTCAACTGTTGAATATGGAAAAGCCATGGAGAAAGTAATACAAGAACAAGCTCAACTAAGGAAAGAGCAAGCTCAGCAAAGGGAGCTTCTCCATAGGTTGGATGCTAGACATGATACATTTCACAAAGATTTCAATGAAAGCAGAATGTTCAGGGAAGCCAGGCATAAAGACAGACTTGACTATGATATATGCACCCAAGAAAAGCTCAGTTACCTCTGTTCCACACCTCCATTACTCAACCCACAAATTAAAACCTTTAATGAAGCTCGCAAGATATTTGAAGAGCAGGAACTTGCAAGGGTAAGATTCAATCAACAGAGGTTACAGGAGACAATGATAAGCTCAGGAATTTGGCAAAGAGAAGATCCAAAGGGGGATTCAACAACAAAGCAACAAGGAGAGTTAAGAAGTAAAAAGAAAGAAGATCCAAAGGGGGATTCAACAACAAAACAACAAGGAGAGTTGAGGAAGAAAAAGAAAGAAGATCCAAAGGGCAAAGGAAAGCAAGGAGAATCAAGCAAAGGAAAAGGGACATGAAGACTAAAGGTGGTGAAGTTCCTTTGTTTTTCTTTATGTTTCTTTATGTTTTATTAAATAAAGAAGATGTATGTCTGAAATATGGTATACCTTCTAGGATGCATTTTTCTTTTTGAAGCATTGTCTTTTATGTTGCCCATTCCATGCATCACCACTCACGGATTTGGAATGTTTGCTTGTCTTAAGTACTTTTACTTGTCAATGAATAAAAGATGTAGTTTGAGCAAGAACAGAGAGAATTCTAGCTTAAAAAGAATCATGTTGTCCCATGAGAAAAGTGCTAGCATACATGCATTTATTGTGAAAGAATCAAGGCTCAATGAATTCAAAAGAATGCTTGTTTATACAAGACTAGTTTGGTTGAGGATCACAAAGACTTCATAAGTAAAAGCACAAATAACCTTGACAATAAAGAAAACAGAAAACAAAGAATGAAAGGCTAGGCATCAATGACAAAATTTGGATATGTGTCTGTGGTGATTGATGTTAAGAGACATACTTGGGCTAGTAAATCCGAGGGGTGCTTCATCACCCGATAACTTGAGTTAACTAACTCGGGATTATCGATTGAAAACTCACAATCAAGAGTAGCTCTATAACAGAACATTTAGCAACCCAAAGAGGTGCTGGACACCACTATTCAAATAAAATTTCAATGTTATATGCCTGTGATTGAATGTGTTAAGGAAAGAGGCTTGAGTTAGTAAATCTTTAAGAGTGTCTCAACACTTAACAACTTGAACCAACTGGTTTGGGATTGTTGATTGAAAACTTATGCTAAAGAGCCGCCTTAAGATAAGATTTCGAGCTTGTTTGAAATAAGAAGGAATATAGAAAAAAAAAAGGGAGAAAAGCATCAAGTAAAGAATGGTTCAAGGATCATGTGCTGTGATAATAGAAAAAGTCTAGTGAAGTTAACCAATTTAGTATTGAAGCAAGCATTTTAATTGAGAGAGTTGAGTAGCCGTGTTCAATTACAATAAATTAAGGATCACACAAATGAGGATGACCTGTTCAATAAAAAAAATTCTTCTCTGGAAAAACATTCAAGTCTTACATCTTAGATTCTTGTGACAAAGTCCTTTATATTTTGCTTGAGGACAAGCAATACTTTAAGTTTGGTGTTGTGATGCAAATGCATATTTGCTATATTAGTTAGTTAGTTTAGTTGGTTTTAGCTTAATTTCACTCATTTTCTCTAAATAACCAAGTCCTTTTATGAGTTTTATCTTCATGCATGAGAATACCAAGGAACATGTGATTCTAGCCAAATTCATGCAAATGATTTAAGGAATGCATATATGAATGCGTATGAATGAATCTCATGAATTTTATTGCATGAATTGGTAAGACTTTGAAGCTATTTCCTTTGTTGATGATAGGTGATGAGGCAAGGAAGCATAGAAGCAAGAATGATGCAAGCTGGGCAAGAAGAAGTTGGCGTTGCCAACTTGGAGATAGTGTGCGTTGTTGAGGACAACGCCAGGCAACCTTGAAGAACAAAAGTTGGCGTTGCCAACTTGAAGAAAGGGGGCGTTGTTGAAGGCAACGCCAGGTAGCCCTGGAGAAGCAAATTTGGGCGTTGCCAACTCTAGAAGGGCGTTGCCAACGCCAATTTGTGAAGCAAGCTTGGCAGCCTTGGAGAAGCAAAGTTGGCGTTGCCAACTTGAAGAATAGGCTGCGTTATTGGAGGCAACGCCAGGCAACCTTGGAAGAGAAGTGGCGTTGCCAACTTGGAAGAAGGAGTGAGTTGTTATGGGCAACGCACACAAGCAAGGAACTTGGGCCATGAAGGAGTTTGAGCACGTTGCCAACGTGCTGAATGGAAAACTTGGCCCAGGAAAAGGAAATGCACGTTGCCAACGCCAAGTTATGAAGGCGTGTTCATTGGCAACGTAGCAAGCAACTTTGGCACCATAGGAAACAAACTCGAGGGCGTTGCCAACGCCAGGAAGCATTGGCGTATTCCTTGGCAACGCCAGAATTGGTTGCTTGGCTAGGCACCAAGTCTTGGGTGCCAGCCAAGTTGCCAACGCCAGAATGTGCTGCCAGCCAAGTTGCCAACGCCAGAATGTGCTGCCAGCCAAGTTGCCAACGCCAGAATGTGCTGCCAGCCACGTTGCCAACGCCAGGAAGCCTTGCCAACCACGTTGCCAACGCCAGGAAGCCTTACCAGCCACGTTGCCAACGTGGGAAGCAATGTTTAGAGCCTTGAAGAAGGCTCGAGCACGTTGCCAACGCCAGCTTCTATAGGCGTGTTCAATGGCAACGTGGGAAGCAATCTCTGGAGTTAGGAGAGAGCATCGAGCACGTTGCCAACTCAAGAAAGCATTGGCGTGTTTGGCAACAACGCCAGGAAGCTTTGGATGATGAAGAATAGAGGCACCACGTTGCTAACTTGGAATATAGGGGCGTTATCCACAACAACTCCAACGAGGCAGCCTGACCTTACCTTCTTCAATGGAAGTTATCTTGAGCTACAGAGATTCAAATTGAGTGCTTCCAGTTGCGTTGGAAAGCTAACATTCAGAGCTTTCCAACCATATATAATAGTCTATGGTGGAGCACAAGATTGAAGCCAAACCAGAGTCATTTTTAGGCCCTAAAAAACAAGAACATGAAGTTGAAATTCAAGAAGGTTAGAGATGAGCCCTGGAGGGGGGCACGAGCACGTTGCCAACGTGCTAGCAAGGGTGCATTTTTGGCAACAACGCCAGCCTCATTTCCCTGCTTTGGGAGGCTAGGCACGAGCACGTTGCCAACTTGGGAGTGAAGGTGCGTTTTTGGCAACAACTTGGCAGCTTAACCTTACCTTCTTTGAGGAAGCATAACTTGAGCTAGGAAAGTCCAATTGAGGTGATTCCAGTGGCATTGGAAAGTAGACATCAAGAGCTTTCCAATGATGTATAATAGTCCATATTGAAGTAGAGGATTGACACTCAAATTCTGGGCTTCATTTGGCATGAAAATAGAGCCAAGAAGAGGAATAGCAAGTTGTTAGCAACAACTTGGGCTAGCAACGCCCAAGTCTCAAACTTCACTTCCAGGAAAAGGCCATGCACGTTGCCAACGTGCATTAAGGCCAGCGTTATTGACAAAAATGCCAAGCCAATGGGCCAGAAGCATGATGAATGAACTTTTCCTTTCCAAGTCTAGCAACACTTCTTCCAATTGAGCCAAGAATTCAACAAAGAGGAAGCCCATATTGCTAACCCAATTCAAGATATTTGAAAGAGTTTTAGGACTAGTATAAATAGAGATTGAGTTTGTACTTGTAGGGGACTTTTACTTTACTTTTTGACACTTAGACTTTTTACACTTTTTAGCACTTTTATTTTGAGAACTCTTTTGGTACTTCCGGGAGTATACCCGAGGGCATTTTGGGGGTTCTCCTTGGAACTTCTCTTCTTCATTTTTCTTAAGCTTTAAGCATTTCTTTATTCTTCTTCATCTTTCTTTTACACTTCGTTTAATTTTTGTTGATGGAAATTGTTGTTGAAATTGGAGCAATGACTCACTAAACCCCACTTTCATTAGGAGGAAGAGCTCTGCTTGTTGGAATGAATTGGTGAATTCATCTTGTCCTCCTCAATTTTAGTGGTTGATCTAAAGAGGAAACTCTTGTTCTTCAAAGATTCAACCACCATCGAGAGAGGGGTTAATCTATATGAATTATGTGGTGAATTTTAGGAATGAGCCACATAATTCAGTTTAGAGTTCATCCTTTCATAATTTCCTTAATCAATACACCTTGGTTAGTATGTGAGATGTAACTCTCCTTGGTTGAGATTATGGGAATTGTGTGGCTGGATTAGATTTGAGCTTCATCTCTTCTCATGAACAAATAGATCACGAGAGTGGCATTTGGTTATGTGGAGAGAAATTGAATCACCAAGAGATTGGGATTCAATTACCCACTTGCCATGGATCTATGCCCATGATTGAGAAGGATTTGACTAACATCAATTCATGAACACTAGCATCTCTGATCCCTAATAATCCTCTCTATCATCAACTCTTATTTCTTTTGCTTCTAGTTGTTTAATTTCCCACAACCCAATTCCCTTCTATATTCTATCAATTTACTATTCTTGTCATTTACATTTTGTTCCTTTAATTCTTGTTATTTACTCTTATGTTCTTTAAATTTCTGCACTCTTTAATTCCTTGCCATTTACCTTTGATGTCATTTAAGTTTCTTGCACTTTAAGTTTCAGTTATTTACTTTCATTTTATTTCTATTGTCTTGTTCTTAAATTTCTTGCAATTTAAATTCCTGCACTTATGTTCAAAAGTTACATTACTCACAAAATCAAAATTATGTTAGCTTGACTAAATTTGCCATTTAACTAAAGTTGCTTAATCTACCAATCCTCGTGGGATCGACCTCACTCCTAGTGAGTCTTATTACTTGATACGATCTGGTATACTTGCCGGTTGTACGTGAAATCTTAATTTTTACGTATCACCCACGCGCAAGGGGTTATTCTGCTAAAAATTTTCTAAGTCAAAAGCTGCAGAATTCACAGATTTAAACCCCAATTTTCCAACGGACATAACTTCCTCATTTTAAATCGTTTTTCACCCGTTCCTCGAACGGCATGGACATCCCGGATCCAATTTCATTTCTAACAGATTTGGTACAAAACGGAGATCCGTAGTCCAAGTTATGACCCGTCAAAGTATGCCCAAAAACCATATTTTCATACAAAACCACAATATGCCATTTTCAAAACAAACCATTTTCAACTCCTTTCAAAATCAATCAAAACATGCAAATTTCATCCCTTTTCTTTGAAATCAATCAAAATGTATCAAATTCAACATCAAGCCTCCTCAACTCACATATTGACACATAACCACAATTTACCAAAATCACTATCTCATCATTTTATCCCACTTCACCCAAGTGGCTCAAACTCAAACACATTGACATATCATATACTATTCCTCATGCCAATTCTCAACAACACCAATTCCAATAAATCAATATTGTACACAATCAGCATCATATTCACCATTAACATGGTTCAACCCACAATTCAACCATAACCAATCATCAAGCATATATCACAACATGCATATTTCTCTTACATCATACCACCAAGGCATCAATAATCATCTTCACATATATGACCACATCATATATCTCAATCATTCAACAACATCAACAATTCAATGCCTATCTTAGGGCCTCTAGCCTAAGTATTTCCTACCACATTACATATTAGATACGGGAAACCGAAACCATACCTTAGCCGATTTTCCCAAGCTCTCCCAGAGCACTTCCAAACCACTTATCCACAAGCTCTCAAGGCCTCAACACCTCCAAGAACAGATTTTTCACCACCAAACCCTTTCCAAGCTTTTCAAAGTCACCAATCAAGCTCTAAAATCCACACATACACAACCTAAGCCACAACCATCATACCCATACACAACATCTCAAAACCCAAACATCATAAAATCACAAAATCACACTAGGGTTGAGAGTCTTACCACACCCAAGGTCCAAGGAGACAAGATTAACCTTCTCCTTCAAGAGAGTTGGGTCCTATAACATCAAAGAACCCAAAATCTCAACATTTTTGCTCATAAAACTCGAAAACAAGGCTGGAACTTCGAAGAGCAAAACGTGGCTTACCTCAAAATTAATTGTATGGGTTTTGTAGAGCTCTCTGCGGTGAACGCGTGGCCGCAAACGGAGCGGCAATCGGAGCTCTAGATCAAAAGTTATGGTGGTTTGAAGATCAAGTGAGAGAAAGAACTTGAGAGAGAGTGTTCTTCCTCCCCTCTCTTCAATTCAGCGTGTTTGAGTGTGTTGTGAGGAGAGAGAGTGCTGAAAACTAGGGTTTTGGTTAAGTTATGTTGGGCCAAGGGCCCACTTTGGGTCCGGTTGGCCCGGTTTGGCCCGTTCGGTCCAATCTTGGTCCGAATTCTATAAAATTGGTACCAAAATTCTCGTCTCAGTCTCCTCTATCACATTTAGCCATAAAAATCACATTTTAGGCTTTCTAGAGTAAATTCTCATTTATGGGTTAATTAGCCGTTAATTAACCGGGTTTTACAGGATGGGTTGGTTACCTTGATGATGCTCCTTTCCAACTAGCTCAGATGAAGCCTCAGGAGCTGGGCCGGGGTCTCTTCCTTCTAGCTTTGTTGCTATCCAATCAAAACACTTCTGCTCCAATTGCTCCATGCGGTGGATATCGTGCAAGATATCTCGGAATAAATCCGGAAGAGACCGGAGAACCGGTAAAGGAGTCAATGAGGTAGGTAAACTTGATGGTGGTGTTACGGGTGCCTTCCTCTTCGAGGGTGTCTTCTTTGATGATCCATCCAATTCTCCCCTCAGAATGAACTTGTTGCCTCTTGGAAACTCGAACATGGTATCCAGTGGTTGCCACCCTACCCCCACTGCATTTGCTAAGCGCATCACCATCAATGGAAATGGAATGTTGATATTCTTCTTCTCAACTAATTTCCAAATTGATTTGAGCAACACAGGTACAATGGCTATATTCTTCCCTTCCATAATAGCCCAAAGCAGCAAAGCAGTTCTGAATCTCACATGGGTAGTGTAGGTGGTCGGGATGATGTAGTCCGCCACAATTTGATGCCATATATGAGCTTCGGCATTCAAATCACAATATGCAATACTAGTGGGAACAGAATTTCTCCCTTTGCTATACTCCCAAGATGCACCCGGATGGCCTATTCTCTCAAGAATGGGAGTCAGAGGTATTCTTCCTTTGAACACATCCACTTTTATCTTGAAATAATCATCCTTCTCAAGCGGAATGTGAGGTATGTTCAAAATAGCTTCTAGAGCTTGATTGGATGTATCCAACATCCTTCCCTGGAGGAACACTGACATTGGTTCCCAAGCTTGGTAGTTTGCATAGAATTCCCACACCATAGTCTCGTTGACTTCAATGGCTTCTCGCTCGAGAAATTCTTACTGAAGCGAGGCAATCCTTTGATGAATAGTCGCCTTCTACTGGCTTGGAACCTTCAACGACCGCTCCCAATGAATTGTGCGCTTCTCAATAGCCTCGTATTGAGAGTCGGCTCTTTGGTTAACCAAGGTATTCGGTTTATCACCTTAGCGATCCCACAAAATAACAGGGGAGCAAGCGGTAGTTTGCTCGACCGGTGAAGTAACCAGTGCCTTACCCTTCTTTCGCATCCAGAAAATAAAAATAAAAGAATTTCGAGAACATAGGGCAACAATAATATAAAACCACTGAGGAAGCACTAACAAGGTTAAAAGAAGCTTTAAAAATAGTGTGATTTACAAAAACACAGTGTGTATATCGGTCAAAGCTCACTGCTTCTCAAATAAGTACTTATGTTGCAAGGCTAAAGCATGGACATAAAAGCAACTTCAAGCTCGCACCAATTGATTCATTAACACGCTTTGAATATAATGGTCATTGAGGTTGTTGGCAAGATATTTCATTAGCAAAAGAGCGTACAACAATAATAACCATTCACTCAAAGTGAAGTGTCAATTGCTCATCCTCAAGAAGTGGTAACCACATGTGCAATGTTCTTAAGTTGAGACCAAAAGATGTTTGATCAAGACATCATCTAAAGCTGCACAATTGTAAAGTGATTACCGAATTAAAATTCCAAGATGAACAATGACAATTGAGTTTCACATAACACAATGCATTTGATACAAAAATTTCATCTCAACAAACAAGGAAATGCATTGGTGAATTCACTTAACTACCATCAAAAGTCATAATTAAAGTTGAACAATTCATACAATATACCTAACAAGAGATAAATTGAACACATATGATGGCCATGTCATATGAATCAAACAAGGTGTTCATAGAGGCATTTCATCAAACATGTGGTATGCAATGTGCAAGCTTATCACAATTGATGCTCAAATGCAATCATAATCAACCCATAATCAAATATCAATACTTGCAATACAAAGAGACAAAGAAAAGTACTAAATTTAATCTAATCAATATGAAAAGTAAATTAAAACAATTGCAAAAAAATCAACAAAAAAGGAAAAGGAAAAAAATAAGAACCTGTAAATTGAAGGTTGAAACAAATAAGAATGGGGAAGAAACAATGGCACTTCTTATAGCCACTGTGAATTTGAGCCGGTTGGGTTCACCGGAAAAATGCCAGAGAGGAGAAAACTCACCGGTGGTGAAGAGAGAAAAGAGAAAGGAAAGAAAGAAAAGAGAAGAGAAAAGAGGAGTGAGAGAGAGAGATGGTATGAGAGAGAGAGGTGATGGCAGCTTAACGGCGGCGATGGCCTGTGGCAGGGTCGCTGGACTGAGGGCTGAGGTTGAGAGAAGCAACAGCAGTGAGAAGTAGAAGAAAATGAGACTGCTGCTCAACAGGGCAGGTTGCCCAGTTAACGCCTAAAACTAGTCGTGTGCGTGCGGACAGAGGCCTGTGCGGATGCACAGAGAGCAGAAATTAAAAGGGTTGCGAACGCACACAGCATGAGATCACCGCGACCAGAGGGGGTGTATAAAGCGTGTGCGTACGCATAAGCTGGTGCGTACTGACGTTAGGATTTTTTTGCTGGTAAAGAATTTTCACAAACATATAATCGCGTTGTAAGTATAGCTTCTAAACCAACAGAAAATCCTTTCGTACAAATGTTTGGTTGTCACAAGTAACAAACCCCTTTGGAATTGATAACTGAAGTATTTAAACCTCGGGTCGTCTTCTCAAAGAATTGCAAGGAAGTATGATTTATTATTGGTTATGCAAAGGTATATTTTGGGGTTTTGAAAAGGTTTGAACAAATAATTTAATTGATAAGAAAAATAAATTAATAATTAGAAAATCTCTTGGCAAGGTATGAGAATTGGAAATCTCATCCTAGTTATCCTTATCAGGTGTGATGAATATTATCCGTTGCTCCCACTTAGTTAACCCTTACTAAATAAGGGAAAGTCAAGTGGACCAATTAATTTGATTCCTCAAATTCTAGTCAACTCCTAAGGAAATACTAGCTTTAGAGGGATCCAAATCAACCAGCAAACTTCAAATATTAATCAACTGCTAAGTTTGATAACTCATGTGTCACCAATTACTCAACCAAAGCCAAAAGGGAAAAATCCAAATTATTTATATAATAAATAAAAGAAAGAAATCATAAGTCTGAAATACCTCAAATTATATTAAGAAAATTCTAACATGAAAAGTTCATAAACTAATAAAAGAGAAAATAAATAAAAAGAACATTGAACCTGTGATGAAGAAGATAAAAATATTCCTAAATCCTTTAAGAAGAATCCTAATCCTAAGAGAGAAGAGAGAGGAGAGAACTTATCTCTCTAAAAACTACATCTAAATTATGAAAAGTGAATTATGAGTCCTCTCCCTTCATTCCTCCACTTTGCAGCCTTTAATCTGTATTTTCTGAGCTTGAAACTGGGCCGGAAATAGCCCAGGATTCGCTGGAAAGGAATTCTGCCACGCTGATTTTTGCAGATGCGATGCGTCCGCGTGGAGCACGCGTTCGCGTCGTCTAACTGTATGGCCACTATAGTGAATTATATATCAAATTGAAGCCCCGGACGTTAGCTTTCCAATGCAGGTGGAACTACATCGTTTAGACCTTTGTAGTTCAAGTTATGATCATTTTAGTGCGAGAGGGTCAGGCTGACAGCTTTGCAGTTGCTTCAACTTCTTGTATTCCTTCCACTTTTGCATGCTTCCTTTCCATCCACTAAGCCATTCCTGCCCTGTAATTCCTGAAATCACTTAACACACATATCAAGGCATCTAATGGTAATAAGAGAAGATTAAATAAAAGAAAATAAAAGCCAAAGAAGCATGTTTTCAATCATAGAACAAATTCTGGAAAGGAATTGTAAAACATGCAAATCATATGAATAAATGTATGAAAGATTGATAAAATCCACTCAATTAAGCACAAGATAAACCATAAAATAGTGGTTTATCAATCTCCCCACACTTTAAACATTAGCATGTCCTCATGCTAAGCTCAAGAGAAGCTATAAAGGAGTGAAGAGGAATGATAGAGAGTATGCAATGCAACCTATCTATGTGAATGTAACTATATACAAAATGTTTCTACCTACTTGGTTAAAAGTAAATAAGTCCTCCAAGACAAATATGAATCAAATTCTACTAATTCAAATTACACAATAAAAGACAAGTAAACTTGTAAGAAGATAGCTCATAAAAGCAGGGAACATAGAATCAAGTATTGAACCCTTATTGGTAGTGTATATCACTCTAGTCTCTCAAGTATATAGGGTAATTCACTTTACTCTTCTCTAATCATGTTTTCTAAACTTTGTTCTTCATCCAACCAATCAACAAATATTTAGTATACCAATGCAAACATCATGAGGTCTTTTCAAGGTTGTAATGGGGCTGAGGTAAAGGTAAGGAGGTATATATAAGGCTAAGTGAGCTAACAAAGTGAATCCTTGATTAGTCTAAGATCTCACCTAACATACACACTTTATATAATTTCAAAGTTCTTTACCTAACTATCCAAATTTTCCTACTTTTGTATTACATGCTCATGTATTGGTGGACGAAATTGTGACTGGTGCACGAAATTGTGACCACTACAACTTCGCACAACTAACCAGCAAGTGTACTGGGTCGTCCAAGTAATAAACCTTACGCGAGTAAGGGTCGATCCCACAGAGATTGTTGGTATGAAGCAAGCTATGGTCACCTTGTAAATCTTAGTCAGGCAGACTCAGATGGGTATGGGTGATATACGAATAAAACATAAAGATAAAGATAGAGATACTTATGTAATTCATTGGTGAGAACTTCAGATAAGCGAATGGAGATGCTTTGTCCCTTCCGTCTCTCTGCTTTCCTACTGTCTTCATCCAATCCTTCTTACTCCTTTCCATGGCAAGCTTATGCAAGGGTTTCACCGTTGTCAGTGGCTACCTCCCATCCTCTCATTGGAAATGTTCAACGCACCCTGTCACGGCACGGCTATCCATCTGTCGGTTCTCAATCAGGCCGGAATAGAATCCAGTGATTCTTTTGCGTCTGTCACTAACGCCCCGCCCTCAGGAGTTTGAAGCACGTCACAGTCATTCAATCATTGAATCCTACTCAGAATACCACAGACAAGGTTAGACCTTCCGGATTCTCTTGAATGCCACCATCAGTTCTAGCCTATACCACGAAGACTCTGATCTCACGAAATGGCTGGCTTGTTTGTCAGGCGAGCGCTCGGTTGTCAGGCGATCAACCATGCATCATGTATCAGGAATCCAAGAGATATTCACTCAATCTAAGGTAGAACGGAGATGGTTGTCAGTCACACGTTCATAGGTGAGAATGATGATGAGTGTCACGGATCATCACATTCATCAAGTTGAAGAACAAGTGATATCTTGGAACAAGAACAAGCTGAATTGAATAGAAGAACTATAGTAATTGCATTAATACTCGAGGTACAGCAGAGCTCCACACCTTAATCTATGGTGTGTAGAAACTCCACCGTTGAAAATACATAAGAACAAGGTCTAGGCATGGCCGTGAGGCCAGCCTCCCAAAGAGGGTTCAATCATAAAAACATGATCAACAGATCCTAAGATTGAAAGATGAAAATACAATAGTAAAAGGTCCTATTTATAGAGAACTAGTAGCTTAAGAATGAGTAAATGACATAAAAATCCACTTCCGGGCCCACTTGGTGTGTGCTTGGGCTGAGCAATGAAGCATTTTCGTGTAGAGACCCTTCTTGGAGTTAAACACTAGCTTTTGTGCCAGTTTGGGCGTTTAACTCCCACTTTGGTGCCAGTTCCGGCGTTTAACGCTCGGAATTCTGAAGGTGACTTTGAACGCCGGTTTGGGCCATCAAATCTTGGGAAAGTATGGACTATCATATATTGCTGGAAAGCCCAGGATGTCTACTTTCCAACGCCGTTGAGAGCGCGCCAATTGGGCTTCTGTAGCTCCAGAAAATCCACTTCGAGTGCAGGGAGGTCAGAATCCAACAGCATCTGCAGTCCTTTTCAGTCTCTGAATCAGATTTTTGCTCAGGTCCCTCAATTTAAGCCAGAAAATACCTGAAATCACAGAAAAACACACAAACTCATAGTAAAGTCCAGAAAAGTGAATTTTAACTAAAAACTAATAAAAATATAATAAAAACTAACTAGATCATACTAAAAACATACTAAAAACAATGCCAAAAAGTATACAAATTATCCGCTCATCACAACACCAAACTTAAATTGTTGCTTGTCCCCAAGCAACTGAAAATCAAATAAGATAAAAAGAAGAGAATATACTATAGACTCCAAATTATCAATGAAACTTAGCTCCAAATTAGATGAGCGGGACTAGTAGCTTTTTGCCTCCGAACAATTTTGGCATCTCACTTTATCCTTTGAAATTCAGAATGATTGGCTTCTTTAGGAACTCAGAATCCAGATAGTGTTATTGATTCTCCTAGTTAAGTATGATGATTCTTGAACACAGCTACTTATTGAGTCTTGGCCGTGGCCCAAAGCACTCTGTTTTCCAGTATTACCACCGGATACATACATGCCACAGACACATAATTGGGTGAACCTTTTCAGATTGTGACTCAGCTTTGCTAGAGTCCCCAATTAGAGGTGTCCAGGGTTCTTAAGCACACTCTTTTTGCCTTGGATCACAACTTTATTTCTTTCTTTTTCTTTCTTTTTCTCTTTCTTTTTTTTTCGTCTCTTTTTTTTTTGTATTCACTGCTTTTTCTTGCTTCAAGAATCATTTTTATGATTTTTCAGATCCTCAGTAACATGTCTCCTTTTTCATCATTCTTTCAAGAGCCAACAATTTTAACATTCATGAACAACAAATTCAAAAGACATATGCACTGTTTAAGCATACATTCAGAAAACAAAAAGTATTGTCACCGCATCAAACTAATTAAGCTAGTTTTAAAGATGAATTTGAAATCCTGTACTTCTTGTTCTTTTGTGATAAAAACAGTTTTCATTTAAGAAAGGTGATGGATTCATAGGACATTCATAACTTTAAGGCATAGACACTAAGACACTAATGATCATAAGACACAAACATAGATAAACATAAGCATAAAAATTCGAAAAACAAGAAAATAAAGTACAAGGAGATTAAAGAACGGGTCCACCTCAGTGATGGCGGCTTGTTCTTCCTCTTGAAGGTCTTATGGAGTGCTTGAGCTCCTCAATGTCTCTTCCTTGTCTTTGTTGCTCCTCTCTCATGATTCTTTGATCTTCTCTAATTTCATGGAGGAGGATGGAATGTTCTTGGTGCTCCACCCTTAGTTGTCCCATGTTGGAACTCAATTCTCCTAGGGAGGTGTTCAGTTGCTCCCAATAGTTTTGTGGAGGAAGGTGCATCCCTTGAGGTATCTCAGGGATTTCATGATGAGAGGGGTCTCTTGTTTGCTCCATCCTTTTCTTAGTGATGGGCTTGTCCTCATCAATGAGGATGTCTCCCTCTATGTCAACTCCAACTGAATAACAGAGGTGACAAATGAGATGAGGAAAGGCTAACCTTGCTAAGGTAGAGGACTTGTCCGCCACCTTATAGAGTTCTTGGGCTATAACCTCATGAACTTCTACTTCTTCTCCAATCATGATGCTATGGATCATGATGGCCCGGTCTAGAGTAACTTCAGACTGGTTACTAGTGGGAATGATTGAGCGTTGGATAAACTCCAACCATCCTCTAGCCACGGGCTTGAGGTCATGCCTTCTTAATTGAATCGGCTTCCCTCATGAATCTCTCTTCCATTGGGCGCCCTCTTCACAAATGTCAGTGAGGACTTGGTCCAACCTTTGATCAAAGTTGACCCTTCTTGTGTAAGGATGTTCATCTCCTTGCATCATGGGCAAGTTGAATGCCAACCTCACATTTTCCGGACTAAAATCTAAGTATTTCCCCCGAACCATTGTAAGCCAATTCCTTGGGTTCGGGTTCACACTTTGATCATGGCTCTTGGTGATCCATGCATTGGCATAGAACTCTTGAACCATTAAGATTCCGACTTGTTGAATTGGGTTGGTGAGAACTTCCCAACCTCTTCTTTGAATCTCATGTCGAATCTCCAGATATTCACTCTTTTTGAGTTTGAAAGGGACCTCGGGGATCACCTTCTTCAAGGCCACTACTTCATAGAAGTGGTCTTGATGCACCCTTGAGATGAATCTCTCCATCTTCCATGACTCAGAGGTGGAAGCTTTTGCCTTCCCTTTCCTCTTTCTAGAGGTTTCTCCGGCCTTGGATGCCATAAATGGTTATGGAAAAACGAAAAGCAACGCTTTTACCACACCAAACTTAAAAGGTTTGCTCGTCCTCGAGCAGAAGAAGAAAGAATAGAGTAGAAGAAGAAGAAAATGGAGGAGATGGAGGAGGCTATGTGGTTCGGCCAAAGGGGGAAGAAGTAGTGTTTAGGGTGTGTGAAAATGAAGGAGTGAAGATGGGTTTATATAGGGGTGAAGGGAGGGGTAGGGTTCGGCCATTATGGGTGGGTTTGGGAGGGAAAGTGGTTTGAATTTTTGAATGGTGAGGTAGGTGGGGTTTTATGAAGGATGGATGTGAGTGGTGAAGAGAAAGATGGGATTTGATAGGTGAAGGGTTTTTGGGGAAGAGGTATTGAGGTGATTGGTGAATAGGTGAAGAAGAAAGAGGGTGGTGGGGTTGGTGGGGATCCTGTGGGGTCCACAGATCCTGAGGTGTCGAGGAAAAGTCATCCCTGCACCAAATGGTATGCAAAAATACGTTTTGAGCCAATTCTGGCGTTAAACGCCGGGCTGGTGCCCATTTCTGGCGTTTAATGCCAAGTGCTTGCCCATATCTGGCGTTTAACGCCAGTCTGGTGCCCCTTTCTGGCGTTAAACGCCCAGAATGGTGCCAGACTGGGCGTTAAACGCCCATCTGCTAGCCTTACTGGCATTTAAATGCCAGTAGGTTCTTCCTCCAGGGTGTGCTGTTTTTCTTCTTGTTTTTCATTCTGTTTTTGCTTTTTCAATTGATTTTGTGACTTCTCATGATCATCAACCTACAGAAAACATAAAATAACAAAGGAAAATAGGTAAAATATAACATTGGGTTGCCTCCCAACAAGCGCTTCTTTAATGTCAGTAGCTTGATAGAGGGCTCTCATGGAGCCTCATAAATGCTCAGAGCAATGTTGGAACCTCCCAACACCAAACTTAGAGTTTGAATGTGGGGGTTCAACACCAAACTTAGAGTTTGGTTGTGGCCTCCCAACACCAAACTTAGAGTTTGACTGTGGGGGCTCTGTTTGACTCTGATTTGAGAAAAGCTCTTTATGCTTCCTCTCCATGGTGACAGAGGGATATCCTTGAACCTTAAACACAAAGGATTCTTCATTAACTTGAATGATCAGTTCACCTCCATCAACATCAATCACAGCCTTTGCTGTGGCTAGGAAGGGTCTGCCAAGGATGATAGATTCATCCATGCACTTCCCAGTCTCTAGGACTATGAAATCAGCAGGGATGTAATGGTCTTCAATCTTCACCAAAACATCCTCTACAAGTCCATAAGCTTGTTTTCTTGAATTGTCTGCCATCTCTAGTGAGATTCTTGCAGCTTGTACCTCAAAGATCCCTAGCTTCTCCATTACAGAGAGAGGCATGAGGTTCACACTTGACCTCAAGTCACACAGAGCCTTCGTGAAGGTCATGGTGCCTATGGTACAAGGTATTGAAAACTTCCCAGGATCTTGTCTCTTTTGAGGTAATTTCTGCCTAGACAAGTCATCCAGTTCTTTGGTGAGCAAAGGAGGTTCATTCTCCCAAGTCTCATTACCAAATAACTTGTCATTTAGCTTCATGATTGCTCCAAGGTATTTAGCAACTTGCTCTTCAGTGACATACTCATCCTCTTCAGAGGAAGAATACTCATCAAAGCTCATGAATGGCAGAAGTAAGTCCAATGGAATCTCTATGGTCTCATTTTGAGCCTCAGATTCCCATGGTTCCTCATTGGGGAACTCAGTGGAGGTCAGTACATGCCCATTGAGGTCTTCCTCAGTGGCGTTCACTGCCTCTCCTTCCTCTCCAAATTCGGTCATGTTGATGGCCTTGCACTCTCCTTTTGGATTTTCTTCTGTATTGCTTGGGAGAGTACTTGGAGGGAGTTCAGTAACTTTCTTGCTCAGCTGTCCCACTTGTGCCTCCAAATTCCTAATGGAGGACCTTGTTTCAGTCATGAAACTTTGAGTGGTTTTGATTAGATCAGAGACCATGGTTGCTAAGTTAGAGTGGTTCTGCTTAGAATTCTCTGTCTGTTGCTGAGAAAATGATGGAAAAGGCTTGCCATTGCTAAACCTGTTTCTTCCACCATTATTGTTGTTGAAACCTTGTTGAGGTCTCTGTTGATCCTTCCATGAGAAATTTGGATGATTTCTCCATGAAGAATTATAGGTGTTTCCATAGGGTTCTCCCATGTAATTCACCTCTTCCATTGAAGGGTTCTCAGGATCATAAGCTTCTTCTTCAGATGAAGCATCCTTAGTACTGCCAGGTGCATTTTGCATTCCAGACAGACTTTGAGAAATCAAATTGACTTGCTGAATCAATATCTTGTTCTGAGCCAATATGGCATTCAGAGTATCAATCTCAAGAACTCCTTTCTTCTGATTTGTCCCATTGTTCACAGGATTCCTTTCAGAAGTGTACATGAATTGGTTATTTGCAACCATTTCAATTAGTTCTTGAGCTTCTGCAGGCGTCTTCTTCAGATGAAGAGATCCTCCAGCAGAGCTATCCAAAGACATCTTGGACAGTTCAGACAGACCATCATAGAAGATACCTATGATGCTCCATTCAGAAAGCATGTCAGAGGGGCACTTTCTGATCAATTGTTTGTATCTTTCCCAAGCTTCATAGAGGGATTCTCCTTCCTTCTGTCTGAAGGTTTGGACTTCCATTCTAAGCTTACTCAATTTTTGAGGTGGAAAGAACTTTGCCAAGAAGGCATTGACTAGCTTTTCCCAAGAGTTCAGGCTTTCTTTAGGTTGTGAGTCCAACCATGTCCTAGCTCTGTCTCTTACAGCAAATGGGAATAGCATTAGTCTGTAGACCTCAGGGTCAACCCCATTAGTCTTGACAGTGTCACAGATTTGCAAGAATTCAGCTAAGAACTGATGAGGATCTTCCAATGGAAGTCCATGGAACTTGCAATTCTGTTGCATTAGAGAAACTAATTGAGGCTTAAGCTCAAAGTTGTTTGCTCCAATGGCAGGGATAGAGATGCTTCTCCCATAGAAGTCGGGAGTAGGTGCAGTAAAGTCACCCAGCACCTTCCTTGCATTGTTGGCATTGTTGTTGTTTTCGGCTGCCATGGGTTCTTCTTCTTTGAAGGTTTCTGTCAGGTCTTCTATAGAGAGTTGTGCCTTAGCTTCTCTTAGCTTTCGCTTCAAGGTCCTTTCAGGTTCAGGGTCAGCTTCAACAAGAATGCTTTTGTCTTTGTTCCTGCTCATATGAAAGAGAAGAGAACAAGAAAAATGTGGAATCCTCTATGTCACAGTATAGAGATTCCTTGAGGTGTCAGAGGAAAAGAAAAATAGAAGGAAGAAGTAGAGAATTCGAACTTAGTGAGATAGAGTTCGAATTGTGCATTGAGGAGGAGTGGTACCCCATAAATAGAAGGATGTGAGAAGAGGGGAAGACATTTTTCGAAAATTAAGTTAAAAGGATTTTAAAAAACGTTTTGAAAAAAAACTTTAATTGATTTTCGAAAACAAAGAGTGGGAAAGAAATCAAGTGATTTTTGAAAAAGATTTTGAAATTAGAAATAAAAAAGATATGATTAAAAACTGTTTTGAAAAAGATGTGATTAAAAAGATTTGATTGAAAAGTTATGGTTTTAAAAAGATATGAGTGAAAAGATATGATTTGAAAATAATTTTAAAAAGATTTGATTTTAAAAAAAAAATATTGACTTGGCTAACAAGAAAAGATATGATTCAAACATTAAACCTTTCTCAACAGAAAAGGCAACATACTTGAATTGTTCAATCAAATCATTAATTGTTAGCAAGTATCTTTGAAAAAGGAAAGAAATTGATTTTGAAAAAGATTTGATTGAAAAGATATGATTTGAAAAAGATTTGATTTTGAAAAACTTTGAAAACTTGAAAAAAATCTAAATTAAAAACAGAATCTTCCCTCTTGTGCCATCCTGGCGTTAAACGCCCAGAATGGTGCACATTCTGGCGTTTAACGCCCAATGCACTACCTTTTTGGGCGTTAAACGCCCAACCAGGCACCCTGGCTGGCGTTTAAACGCCAGTCTGTCCTTCTTCACTGGGCGTTTTGAACGCCCAGCTTTTTCTGTGTAATTCCTCTGCTGCATGTTCTGAATCTTCAGTTCCCTGTACTATTGACTTGAAAATAGAACCAAGGTCAAATAAACAATGCACGCATGACACCAAACTTAAAATGAGACACTAGACTGAACAAAAAACATAAAATATTTTTGGTTTTTATGATTTTTTTTTTCGAAAATTAAATGGAAAAGAAAATAAAGGTATCAAAACTCTTAATGAGAATTCCAGGAATCATGCAATGTTAGTCTAAAGCTTTAGTCTAAAGAAATTAGACATGGCTAGCCAAGCTTCAGCAGGACATTGCATTCAAGAGCTAAATTGATAAGAATCAATCAGCTTTGGTGATGATAAGAACATCACCTTGAAACACTAGAATTCATTCTTAAGAACTCTGAAAAATACCTAATCTAAGCAACAAGATAAACCGTCAGTTGTCCATACTCGAAACAATCCCCGGCAACGGCGCCAAAAACTTGGTGCACGAAATTGTGATCACTATAACTTCACACAACTAACCAGCAAGTGTACTGGGTCGTCCAAGTAATAAGCCTTACGCGAGTAAGGGTCGATCCCACAGAGATTGTTGGTATGAAGCAAGCTATGGTCACCTTGTAAATCTTAGTCAGGCAGACTCAGATGGGTATGGGTGATATACGAATAAAACATAAAGATAAAGATAGAGATACTTATGTAATTCATTGGTGAGAACTTCAGATAAGCGAATGGAGATGCTTTGTCCCTTCCGTCTCTCTGCTTTCCTACTGTCTTCATCCAATCCTTCTTACTCCTTTCCATGGCAAGCTTATGCAAGGGTTTCACCGTTGTCAGTGGCTACCTCCCATCCTCTCATTGGAAATGTTCAACGCACCCTGTCACGGCACGGCTATCCATCTGTCGGTTCTCAATCAGGCCGGAATAGAATCCAGTGATTCTTTTGCGTCTGTCACTAACGCCCCGCCCTCAGGAGTTTGAAGCACGTCACAGTCATTCAATCATTGAATCCTACTCAGAATACCACAGACAAGGTTAGACCTTCCGGATTCTCTTGAATGCCGCCATCAGTTCTAGCCTATACCACGAAGACTCTGATCTCACGGAATGGCTAGCTCGTTTGTCAGGCGAGCGCTCGGTTGTCAGGCGATCAACCATGCATCGTGTATCAGGAATCCAAGAGATATTCACTCAATCTAAGGTAGAACGGAG
Source organism: Arachis stenosperma (assembly GCF_014773155.1). Taxonomy (NCBI): domain Eukaryota; kingdom Viridiplantae; phylum Streptophyta; class Magnoliopsida; order Fabales; family Fabaceae; genus Arachis; species Arachis stenosperma. Next base: position 38,726,221 of record NC_080382.1, read on the forward strand.
GTGGTTGTCAGTCACACGTTCATAGGTGAGAATGATGATGAGTGTCACGGATCATCACATTCATCAAGTTGAAGAACAAGTGATATCTTGGAACAAGAACAAGCTGAATTGAATAGAAGAACTATAGTAATTGCATTAATACTCGAGGTACAGCAGAGCTCCACACCTTAATCTATGGTGTGTAGAAACTCCACCGTTGAAAATACATAAGAACAAGGTCTAGGCATGGCCGTGAGGCCAGCCTCCCAAAGAGGGTTCAATCATAAAAACATGATCAACAGATCCTAAGATTGAAAGATGAAAATACAATAGTAAAAGGTCCTATTTATAGAGAACTAGTAGCTTAAGAATGAGTAAATGACATAAAAATCCACTTCCGGGCCCACTTGGTGTGTGCTTGGGCTGAACAATGAAGCATTTTCGTGTAGAGACCCTTCTTGGAGTTAAACGCCAGCTTTTGTGCCAGTTTGGGCGTTTAACTCCCACTTTGGTGCCAGTTCCGGCGTTTAACGCTGGGAATTCTGAAGGTGACTTTGAACGCCGGTTTGGGCCATCAAATCTTGGGCAAAGTATAGACTATCATATATTGCTGGAAAGCCCAGGATGTCTACTTTTCTACGCCGTTGAGAGCGCGCCAATTGGGCTTCTGTAGCTCCAGAAAATCCACTTCGAGTGCAGGGAGGTCAGAATCCAACAGCATCTGCAGTCCTTTTCAGTCTCTGAATCAGATTTTTGCTCAGGTCCCTCAATTTCAGCCAGAAAATACCTGAAATCATAGAAAAACACACAAACTCATAGTAAAGTCCAGAAAAGTGAATTTTAACTAAAAACTAATAAAAAGTATACAAAAAACTAACTAAAACTACTAAAAACATACTAAAAACAATGCCAAAAAGCGTATAAATTATCCGCTCATCAGTGACCCTCTTTATATTTGCATGAGATTTATTTAATGGCTATTGGCTATGTGTGGACACAACTCCGTTCAACTTAACTAGCAAGTGTACTGGGTCATCCAAGTAATACCTTACGTGAGTAAGGGTCGATCCCACAGAGATTGTTGGTATGAAGCAAGCTATGGTCACCTTGTAAATCTCAGTTAGGCAGATTAAATGGTTATGGGTTTCGAAAATTAATAATAAATTGAAAATAAAAAGGGATAGAAATACTTATGTAAATCAATAGTGGGAATTTCAGATAGGCGTGTGGAGATGCTAGAATCCTTTCGAATCTCTACTTTCTTATTGCTTTCATCAAATCCTTCTTACTCCTTTCCATGGCAAGCTGTATGTAGGGCATCACCATCATCAATGGCTACTTTTAATCCTCTCGGGAAAATGGTCCTATGCGCTGTCACTGCACGGCTAATCGTTTGGAGGCATCACCCTTGTTGATAGCTACATCCCATCCTCTCAGTGAAAATGGTCCAAATGCTCTGTCACAGCATGGCTAATCATCTGTCGGTTCTCAATCAGGTTGGAGTAGAATCCCTTGATTCTTTTGCGTTTGTCATCACGCCCAGCCTTCAGGAGTTTGAAGCTCGTCACAGTCATTCAATACCGGAATCCTACTCGGAATACCACAGACAAGGTTAGACTTTCCGGATTCCCGGGATCCTACTCGGAATACCACAGACAAGGTTAGACTTTCCGGATCCCCATGAATGCCGCCATCTATCTAGCTTATACCACGAAGATTCTGTTGGGAATCTAAGAGATATGCGCCCAGCCTAAGGTAGAACGGAAGTGGTTGTCAGTCACGCACGTTCATAAGCGAGAATGATGATGAGTGTCACGGATCATCATATTCATCAAAGTGTTGTGCAACGTATATCTTGGAATAAGAATAAAAGAGAATTGAATAGAAAGTAATAGTAATTGTATTGAAACTTGAGGTACAGTAGAGCTCCAAACCCTTAATCTATGGTGTGCAGAAACTCCACCGTTGAAAATACATAAGTGAAAGGTTCAGGCATGGCCGAATGGCTAGCCCCCCTGAATGATCAAAAGACCGAATGATCAAAGACTAAACAGTCACAAGATTAAACTGTCAAAAGATAAGACGTCTAATACAATAATAACTTATCCTATTTATACTAGACTAGCTACTAGGGTTTACATGAGTAAGTAATTGATGCATAAATCCACTTCCGGGGCCCACTTGGTGTATGCTTGGGCTGAGCTTGATCTATCCACGAGCTGAGGCTTTTCTTGGAGTTGAACTCCAAGTTATAACGTGTTTTGGGCGTTCAACTCCGGATCATGACGTGTTTCTGGCGTTTAACTCCAGACAGCAGCATGTACTTGGCGTTCAATGCCAATTTACGTCGTCAATTTCCGAATAAAGTATGGACTATTATATATTTATGGAAAGCTCTGGATGTCTACTTTCCAACGCCGTTGAGAGCTCGCCATTTGGAGTTCTGTAGCTCCAGAAAATCCATTTCGAGTGCAGGGAGGTCAGATTCCAACAGCATCAGCAGTCCTTTTGTCAGCCTTTTTCAGAGTTTTGCTCAAGTCCCTCAATTTCAGTCAGAAATTACCTGAAATTACAGAAAAACACACAAACTCATAGTAAAGTCCAGAAATGTGAATTTAACATAAAAACTAATGAAAACATCCCTAAAAGTAGCTTGAACTTACTAAAAACTACCTAAAAATAATGCCAAAAAGCGTATAAATTATCCGCTCATCATGTATCAAACTTATTTTTGAATTTTGTCCCATGTGCATTGGTTCTTTTTATTTTGCAATGGGGTCATTTTTGTATCCCTTATTTAATTACTTAAATTTTTTTTATTATATTTTTTTTTCAATCTCAATGCACATGGTAATTTAACTATTTTGATTTCACATGAGCATGCTTCCCAAATTTTGAAATAACTTATTCAATTTAATTTCCCCTTTTTTATCATCCCATGTTCCCTTAAAATTCCCCATACTCAAATTATACACAATATCTATCTTAAGCTAACCAAGGATTCAACTTGGGATTTTTATTTTGTTTTTCTGCTTAAGGCTAGTAATGTGGTTATGAAATAGAAGGGGGTTAAAAAGCTCAAGGGGACTAACAAAGATGGCATAAAAGGTAGGTTTATTTGGGATAAGTGAGCAAAAATACAAATAATGGCCTCAATCATATGCAAGCATGTAAATATACTAAACAATGGACATATAGACTGGAACAAAATCTAGATTACAGTTATAGAGAAGAAAACACACAAGAATAAAAATATTTATGGTTAAATAATGTAACCATGCAATTAAGCTCAAAATCTCACAGGTTGTGTGTTCTTTGGCTCAAAAAACCATGTTCCAAATACAACTTCCAAACAAGTTTTCCAAAAATTTTTCAATTTAAATTAGTGAAATACTATAAAAATTTCTTGAAAAAGAAAATATTACTTCAATCAAGTAGTAACTAAATGCATAAAATCAAATAAACATGCAATCAAATATGCAAATGCAACAATGAACAAACAAAGAAAATAGAGTATTGGTGTTAAAAGAAAGAAGTGACTAATCCACGGAGATCGGTATCGACCTCCTCACACTTAAAGATTGCACCGTCCACAGTGCATGCTAAGATGTACAAGTGGATGGGTGGCTCCACAGCTAGCGCTCTTTTTGTTCCTTTCCTTGCCGGTGATTTGGGAGTAGCTTTCTCCTTTCCTTTCTTGGTGGCCATCCTGAAAGGGGAAGAGTAAGGACGTTAAAACTTCAAGGGTTAGAGCAAGGAAGAGAGCGGGAAAGGTGGTAATCAATGCACAGTGAAGAAGAATGACGTTAACACATGGTCATGACTACATGTGAAAAGTTTATCAATGGAAATATAGCAAGTGCATGTAATGACAATTAAATGCAAGATGTTTATTGGCATGCTGGCAAAGGCATGAGTAGCATAGATCAAGCATTCAATGTCCAAGTTAGATTACCAAGTCTTCCAAACTAACAATATGCTTGTAATAACAATTATATAAAAATTTAATAAAACAGAAAAAGGATTTTGTGAAAAGCAGGCATGTAGAGTAGTAGATGAAAAGAAACTAAAAATAGTGCACAATGCCATATGGGAATTTTCACAAACACAAAGCATGCATGTCAAATAAGGTATGGAAAGTATTAATTTGAACATGCAAGCAACCCTAAAAAAAATAATATATAATTGTCAAACAATTTCTTAACAATCCACAAGCAAAATAATGACCCAAATAAATTTCCAACACCAATTAAAAGAAAAAGAAAGAAAAAGAAAGGAAGGAAGAAAGAAATAAGAAGGGAAAGAAAAGATTTAGATTTGGGGAAGAAAATATAAGATATTTGGCTGATTTGGATAAGCTGTGCGGCGTAGGCGACGCGAGCGTGTGGGGCACGCGGTCGCGTGGATAGCGCTTTGATGAAGTGACGCAAACACGTGGGTCACGCGTTCGCGTGAAGTGATTCGTGCCTTTAGCGCGAGTGCAGCCTCGCGGCCGCGCAACTCTCTGGTGAAAAACTTAATTTGCCAAAACTTTGGGTGACGCAATCGCGTGGTGGATGTGATCGCGTGGTTGGCCTTGTTTTAAAGAACAGCGCGGACGCGTGGGGCACGCGTTCGCGTGGTAGGGCTTGTGCTACTAGCACGAGGCCAGCCCAATTCCAGCTCAACTTTTGGCCATACACCCCTTTGTACGTCGATTTTGAGGCACGCGTTCACGTGGGTGATGCAGACGCGTGGGAGGCATTTTTCCCACATGACGCAGATGCGTCAGCGACGCAGTCGCGTGGGTCAAATTGTGCCAAAGGCACGCCTCCAGCCACACTTTTGCGTGACTCTCTGTTCCTTTCTTCTCATTTCTGAGGCACCTACGATGCCGACGTGTCATTGACGCTGTCGCGTCGCGTGCTTTTTTTTATAATAATGCAGTGTGCAGAATGCAATGCTAACATGAATGTTATGCAAAATTCCAGGTTCAGTCAGAACTCAAAAACAAACAAAACAGACTAGAATTAAAACTGAAGAGGGACGATCATACCTTGGTGGGTTGTCTCCCACCTAGCACTTTTAGTTAAAGTCCTTAAGTTGGACATTTGGCGAGCTCCTTGTCATGGCGGCTTGTGCTTGAACTCGTCTTGAAACTTCCACCAATGCTTGGACTTCCAATAAGCTCTATCACTACCAAGTAAATTCCTCAAGCTTTGATGGAGTTCTTCACAAGCTTTGAGCTCCCAAAATTGATCCTTATTATATATTCCCGGATCCCAAATCTTGTTTCCACAACCGTCTACAAGTTGATTATCATGATTCCATCCGGGTGGTTCAGCTTTAGAATTCTCACTGAAGCATCCAAACATCTTCCTAGACCCATTCAATTGAGCTCTACACCAACCCTTGTGTTTAAACATAAAGCTTCCAACCATAATGAACCTTGCAGGGCAATTCTTACCACTGACCATCTTCCTCTTACTCTTAATGCCACAAAGAGCTCTAAGTTGACCATCCGTCTCCAGTAGCCCATATTCAAGTGGAATTAGAAAGCTAAGGGATATAAATTTTACCCACTTGAATGTTGTGAAGGATGATGGCAACTTAGGGGGAGGGGTCTCCAATAACTTTGGCAAGGTACTTGCAGGCTTTACTCCTGTGAGTGCTTTCTTGACACTTTCCATCTTTTTTCAAGCTTCTTCAATATCAACCTCTTCTTCTTGGTAGCTTTCTTCCAATTTAATCTCTTCTTCACTGCTTACCAAGGGCATGGGAGGCTGTGCTTCTGCTTTTTTAGTCTCCATCTCTTGATCAACCTCTTCCATGTCTTCAACCATGATATGCCTTGGAGGTTGTACACCCTCTTCAACATTAAATTCAAGCATCTTGGAAGGAGGCTTTATGAATGAACCTTCCAATGGAGGTTCAGCATCTCCTAAGTCTTCAACCACTTCTTCTTCTTCAATAATTCCGACTTCCTCCACTTGTTCCAGTACAAATTCATGCTCCTTACTATCCACAGGAGTTTCTAATGTCTCCTTCATGCTACGTTCTTCATTAGATTATCTACATGAAGCCATGGGGGTTCCTTGAGTGTCCGAATGTCGGGAAGCTAATTGATTTATCGCTTGCTCCAATTGATGAAAGGTTGCATAAAATTGATCCAATGTTTCCTTGAGACGATCCGTTGATTCTTGTTCTGCTTGGGTATCATAAGTAGGACCATAAGGCTCTTGGATTGATGGATATGGATATGGTGCATATGGAGGTGGTGGTTCTTGGGAGTAATTGGGTTGGAATTGGGGTGGTTCTATATATGGTTCATATGGTTCATAAGGTGGTTGGTATGGTGGATGAGGGTTAGGGTCATATGGAGGTGAATGGTGAAAAGGGTCTTGTGAGTATAGTGGTCCAAAGCTATGTTGAGGAGGGGGTTCATAGGCGTATGGTGGTGGTTGTTGATGGTCAAAAGAGTGCTCACCATAGCCATTGCCTTGATATGCATCACAGAATGGTTGTTGATAGTCCATTGGAGGTGGTTATTGCCATGAGGGTTGATCAAATCCTTGTGGCTCCTCCCATCATTGATTGTTCCAACCTTGATGCATGTTCTCATTGTAATCTCCTCTACCTGCAATATAATTGTAACCAGACTCATAGCTAAAGGGATGAGAGTTCATAGTAGTAAGAGAAAATAAAAACAAAAACTAACAAAAAGAAAATATTTTGAAAAAGATATGATTTTTGAAAAAAGATAAGATAAGATTTTGAAAAAGATAATATAAGATTTTGAAAAAGATAAGATTTTTGAAAAAAAAGATTTGATTTTTGAAAAATAAGATAAGATAAGATAAAAATTTTAAAATCTAAATTTTTTTTTAAAAATATTTACAATAACCAAGAATAAGGCATACGTTTGCAATTCTCCGGCAACGGCGCCATTTTGACGTTAGGATTTTTTTGCTGGTAAAGAATTTTCACAAATATATAGTCGCGTTGTAAGTATAGCTTCTAAACCAACAGAAAATCCTTTCGTACAAATGTTTGATTGTCACAAGTAACAAACCCCTTTGGAATTGATAACCGAAGTATTTAAACCTCGGGTCGTCTTCTCAAAGAATTGCAGGGAAGTATGATTTATTATTGGTTATGCAAAGGTATATTTTGAGGTTTTGAAAAAGTTTGAACAAATAATTTAATTGATAAGAAAAATAAATTAATAATTAGAAAATCTCTTGGCAAGGTATGAGAATTGGAAATCCCATCCTAATTATCCTTATCAGGTGTGATGAGTATTATCCGTTGCTCCCACTTAGTTAACCCTTACTAAATAAGGGAAAGTCAAGTGGACCAATTAATTTGATTCCTCAAATCCTAGTCAACTCCTAAGGAAAGACTAGCTTTAGAGGGATCCAAATCAACCAGCAAACTTCAAATATTAATCAACTGCTGAGTTTGATAACTCAGGTGTCACCAATTACTCAACCAAAGCCAAAAGGGAAAAATCCAAATTATTTATATAATAAATAAAAGAAAGCAATCATAAGTCTGAAATACCTCAAATTATATTAATTAAGAAAATTATAACATGAAAAGTTCATAAACTAATAAAAGAGAAAATAAATAAAAAGAACATTGAACCTGTGATGAAGAAGATAAAAATATTCCTAAATACTTTAAGAGGAATCCTAATCCTAAGAGAGAAGAGAGAGGAGAGAACCTCTCTCTCTAAAAACTACATCTAAATTATGAAAAGTGAATTATGAGTCCTCTCTCTTCATTTATCCACTTTGCAGCCTTTAATCTGTATTTTCTGGGCTTGAAACTGGGCCGGAAATAGCCCAGGATTCGCTGGAAACGAATTCTGCCACGCTGATTTTCGCAGATGCAATGCGTCCGCGTGGAGCATGCGTTTGCGTCACCTAACTGTACGGCAACTATAGCGAATTATATATCAAATCAAAGCTCCGGACGTTAGCTTTCCAACGCGAGTGGAACCGCATCATTTGGATCTCTGTAGCTGAAGTTATGATCGTTTTAGTGCAAGAGGGTCAGGCTGACAGCTTTGCAGTTCCTTCAACTTTTTGTATTCCTTCCACTTTTGCATGCTTCCTTTCCATCCTCTAAGCCATTCCTGCCCTGTAATCCCTGAAATCACTTAACACACATATCAAGGCATCTAATGGTAATAAGAGAAGATTAAATAAAAGAAAATAAAAGCCAAAGAAGCATGTTTTCAATCATAGAACAAATTCTGGGAAGGAATTGTAAAACATGCAAATCATATGAATAAATGTATGAAAGATTGATAAAATCCCCTCAATTAAGCACAAGATAAACCATAAAATAGTGGTTTATCATGTACGCACAAAACGCGAAAAGGAGGGGGATGCAAGCGATAGAGCGTGCAGTTGCTCCCACGAGAGGGGTTGCAATAACGCGTGTGGGCGCACAAGGGCGTGCACTCGCACAGAAAGCTTCTCTTCTTTTTTTTTTAAGGAACGCTTGTGGTACAGAGTCAGGGGTGCGTGCGCACACAGGTCCGTGCGCACGCACAAGAACAATGATATGGGGAGGTTGTTCACGCACACAACTCATGCTGATGCTCCCACCAGAGGGATGTCAATTTGTGTGCGGACGCAAACGTCTGTGCGGCCGCACAAGAAGCGCGATAAGGGGATTATGTGCGTACGCACGAGGCAGTGTGCACGCACAGGGCTTAGAAAACAAGGCAACGCCCATGCACAAGCAGTGCTGGTGTTGCGACCAGAGGGTGCTGCAAAGGGTGTGCGGGCGCACACAGGCGTGCGCTCGCACAGGTGACGAAATATGCAGTTTTGTGCGCACGCATAGGGTGGTGCGCACGCACAGGTGCCCTGCTTCACAAAAATTTTCTCTTCAAAACTAAGGTTCCTTCCTATAGCATAGCAACATAGCGACCCCAAATCATACAAACAAACATAAATTCATGATCCACAAGCAATTCAACTTATTCAATTCAAAAATACCAATTCAAAACTAAGCTAATCATCATATCACAAGAGAGCAATTAATTCAAAAAGCTATAAACAAAAAGATACAGTTGGAACAATGTTACCATGGTGAGGTGTCTCCCACCAAGCACTTTGGTTTAATATCCTAAGTTAGACTTTGCATGGTTTCATTGTTCACTTGAAACTTCTCCAAGGAGAAAAATCTCCAACTCCTTGGCATTCTTGGGTTGAGTGTGATCTCTTGAATTAGACTTCTTGGCAATCTTCTCCTTTTCTTGTTCCTTGCCAACCTCAACCACTTCATCTTCAATTATATCGCACCCAAAGATAGAATAGGCTTCGAGGATGGGTTTCCTTGATTCCTCCAATGTGAACCTTGCTACCTTGCCATCGGCCTCAAAAGAATAAACTCCTGAATGTGCACCCATCTTTAATCGGGATGTCTTTAAGAATGGCCTTCCAAGTAGAATGAATGATGGCTTGTCTGAGTCAATGGGAGGAGTCTCCAAAATGTGGAAATCTACTGGGAAGAGTAGACCTTGGATGTCAACCAGAACATTTTTTGCAATTCCCACAACTGATACAATGCTCTTATCGTTGAAGCTTCTTCCCTTGAATGTGAACCCAATGTTGAGGAGGAATGTATACACCCTCCAACACACATATTTATTAATGAGAAAGAGTTGGAAGAAGTTAGCAAACAAGAGGAAATTGAAGGAAGTTGTCAAAAGATGGAAGTCTTCAAGGAGGAGCCAAGGAAAGTGGAGCCTACAATGTCAAGATCATTGGATATCTCCCTTGCTAAGTCACCATCCAAATTATAAGTTGAATGGGTAACCATCTGGTGCACGAAATTGGAAATCACAATTCTTTACAACTTCGCACAACTAACCAGCAAGTGCACTGGGTCGTCCAAGTAATACCTTACGTGAGTAAGGGTCGATCCCACGGAGATTGTTGGCTTGAAGCAAATTATGGTTATCTTGTAACTCTTAGTCAGGATATCAACTATAATTATCAGTTGACTTGCAAATGAACAAAAGAGCATGAAATAAATACTTGTTATGCAGTAATGGAGAATATGTTGGAGTTTTGGAGATGTTTTGTCTTCTGAATCTCTGCTTTCTTCCTGTCTTCGTCTTCACGCACGCAAGTCCCCCCCCCCATGGCAAGCTGTATGTTTGGTGGGTCACCGTTGTCAATGGCTACCATCCATCCTCTCAGTGAAAATGGTCCAGGTGCGCTGTCACCGCACGGCTAATCATCTGTCGGTTCTCACTCATGTCGGAATAGGATCCATCGATCCTTTTTGCGTCTGTCACTACGCCCAACCCTTGTGAGTTTGAAGCTCGTCACAGTCATCCAATCCCTGAATCCTACTCAGAATACCACAGACAAGGTTTAGACTTTCCGGATTCTCAAGAATGCTGCCAATGGATTCTAGCTTATACCACAAAGACTCTGATTAAGGAATCTAAGAGATACTCATTCAATCTAAGGTAGAACGAGGTGATTGTCAGGCACGCTTTCATAGGTTGAGAATGATGATGAGTGTCACGGATCATCACATTCGTCATATTGAAGTGCGAATGAATATCTTAGATAGAAACAAGCGTGTTTGAATAGAAAACATAAATAATTGCATTAATCCATCGAGACACAGCAGAGCTCCTCACCCCCAACAATGGAGTTTAGAGACTCATGCCGTCAAAAAGTACAAAGTTCAGATCTAAAAATGTCATGAGGTCCCAGTAAACCTCTAAAAGTTGTTTTAAATACTAAACTAGTAACCTAGGTTTACAGAAAATGAGTAAACTAAGATAGATAGTGCAAAAATCCACTTCCGAGGCCCACTTGGTGTGTGCTGGGGCTGAGACTTGAGCTTTCCACGTGCCTAGGCTGTTTCTAGAGTTAAACGCTAGGTTGTAACCTGTTTCTGACGTTTTACTCCAACTCGTAACGTGTTTCTGGCGTTTTACGCCAGAATGGGACATGAGAACGCCAGTTTACGTCATCTATCTTTGAGCAAAGTATGGACTATTATATATTGCTGGAAAGCCCTGGTAGTCTACTTTCCAACGCAATTAAGATCGTGCCAATTAGATTTTTGTAGCTCCAGAGAATTGATTTCGAGTGCAGAGAGGTCAGAATCCAACAGCATCAGCAATCCTTTTTCAGCCTGAATCAGATTTTTGCTCAGATCCTTCAATTTCAGCCAGAAAATACCTGAAATCACAGAAAACCCACAAACTCATAGTAAAGTCCAGAAATATGAATTTTGCCTAAAAATTAATAGAAATATACTAAAAACTAACTAAAACATACTAAAAACTACATGAAATTACCCCCAAAAAGCGTATAAAATATCCGCTCATAACAACACCAAACTTAAACTGTTGTTTGTCCTCAAGCAACTAGATAAATAAAATAGGATAGAAAGAAAATCAAGAGGCAAAATCATCTCAGAGTTTCTGTATGAAGTATAAATTCTAATTAGATGAGCGGGACGGTAGCTTTTTGCTCCTGAACAGTTTTGGCATCTCAATTTATTCTTTGAAGTTTAGAATGATTGGCATCTATGGGAACTTAGAATTTGGATAGTGTTATTGATTCTCCTAGTTTAGTATATTGATTCTTGAACATAGCTACTTTTTGAGTCTTGGCCGTGGCCCTAAGCACTTTGTTTTCCAGTATTACCACCAGATACATAAATGCCACAGACACATAACTGGGTGAACCTTTTCAGATTGTGACTCAACTTTGCTAAAGTCCCCGATTAGAGGTGTCCAGAGTTCTTAAGCACACTCTTTTTGCTTTGGATCACGACTTTAGCCTCTCAGTCTCAAACTTTTCACTTAAACCTGCATGCCACAAGCACATGGTTAGGGACAACTTGATTTAGCCGTTTAGGCCAGGATTTTATTCCTTTGGCCCTCCTATCCACTGATGCTCAAAGCCTTGGATCCTTTTTATCCTTCCCTTTTGGTTTTAAGGGTTATTGGCTTTTTCTGCTTGCTTTCTCTTCTTCTCTCTTTTTTTTCGCAAGCTTTGTAATTCACTGCTTTTTCTTGCTTCAAGAATCAATTTTATGATTTTTTAGATCATCAATAACATTTTTCTTGTTCATCATTCCTTCAAGAGCCAACAGATTTAACATTCATAAACTCTATTATCAAAATTACGCACTGTTCAGGAATTCATTCAGAAAACAAAAAGTATTGCCACCACATATAAATAATTTGAATTTTTCTTATTAAAAACTCGAAAAAATATTGCCTCCTTATTCTAAAAATTTGCTATTTTATTCATGTTTAATGATGATGAGAAAAATAAATTATAGCTTAATTGGAGATAAAATCAAAATAAAGATACTAATTACTACTACTCATATATAACTTCTAAGGTAAATTCCTAATAAGAACAATTATCACAGAGTTAAGGCTAAGATTAGGACTCAACAACCTTTATTTTGGGAGGTCGATGCTCCTTTAGAATTTTGTCCAAGCTCTTATTTGTTCTCATCATTCTCCTATTAAAGGAGTCTGGGTCATCTTGCAGTTGAGGCAGCTTGAAGATCTCTCTTATTTTGTCAGGGTGGAGGTGAACAATCTTCCCTCTGACCAGAGTTTGAAAGTCATAGAAGGCGGTTCCAGCTATTCTCTACCTGTTTGTTTGCCACATATTAGTGTAGAATTCCTGAACTATGTTTCTTCCTACCTTTGTTTCAGGATTAGCTAGGATTTCCCAGTTCCTATTTCGAATTTGCTCTTGGATCTCCGGATATTCGTCTTCTTTCAAATCGAATTTAACTTCTGGGATCACTGACCTTAGACCCATTATTTTGTAGTAATGGTCTGAATGTTCTTTGGTTAAGAACTTCCCTTATTCCAAAGTGGTTTTGGAATATTCTCTTTTTTGCCTCTTGGGGTGGTTTGTTTTCCCTTAGGAGCCAAGATCTTAGTGGGTATTGGCTTAGTGATCACGGATAAACACATCAAACTTAGAGGTTTGCTTGTCCTCAAGCAATAGAAAGGAAAGGAGAGGGATAGAAGGAGAGCCAAGTTCGAATTGTGGAGGAGAGGAGGGAGGCCGAATGCGGATTTAAAGGGAAAGGGGTGAGTTTTCGAAAATTTTTGAAGAAGATAGGATAGAAGATATGATTTGTAAAAGCTAAGTATGATAGGAAAAAGATGAAATTTAAAATTGAAAAGATATGAAAGATATTTGAAAAAGATAAATCTGAATTTTGAAAAGATGATATGATGAGTTTAAAAAGATTTGAGAAGAATTTAAAAAGATTTGAAAAGAATTCAAAAAGATAAATGAGTTTTGAAAAAGGTTTGAAAAGATATTGAAGAAAAATTAAGAAATATGTTTAGGATTAAAAATTTTTTGAAATTGAAGTTGAAAGATGAGAGTTTGTAACATGTTTATTGATGAGCGGATAATTTATACGCTTTTTGGCATTGTTTTTAGGTAGTTTTTAGTAAGTTCAAGCTACTTTTAGGGATGTTTTCATTAGTTTTTATGTTAAATTCACATTTCTGGACTTTACTATGAGTTTGTGTGTTTTTCTATAATTTCAGGTAATTTCTGGCTGAAATTGAGGGACTTGAGCAAAACTCTGAAAAAGGCTGACAAAAGGACTGCTGATGCTGTTGGAATCTGACCTCCCTGCACTCGAAATGGATTTTCTGGAGCTACAGAACTTCAAATGGCGTGCTATCAATGGCGTTGGAAAGTAGACATCCAGAGCTTTCCAGAAATATATAATAGTCCATACTTTATTCGGAAATTGACGACGTAAATTGGCGTTGAACGCCAAGTACATGCTGCTGTCTAGAGTTAAACGCCAGAAACACGTCATGATCCGGAGTTGAACGCCCAAAACACGTTATAACATGGAGTTCAACTCCAAGAAAAGCCTCAGCTCGTGGATAGATCAAGCTCAGCCCAAGCATACACCAAGTGGGCCCCGGAAGTGGATTTATGCATCAATTACTTACTCATGTAAACCCTAATAGCTAGTCTAGTATATATAGGACATTTAACTATTGTATTAGACGTCTTTTGACCACGTTTCATCTTTGGTCTCAGTTTTGTTTTATTCTTCATCTTAGGAGGCCATTGAGCACGTTTTAGGGGGCTGGCCATTCGGCCATGCCTGAACCTTTCACTTATGTATTTTCAACAGTGGAGTTTCTGCACACCATAGATTAAGGGTGTGGAGCTCTGCTGTACCTCAAGTTTCAATACAATTACTATTACTTTCTATTCAATTCTCTTTTATTCTTATTCCAAGATATACGTTGCACAACACTTTGATGAATGTGATGATCCGTGACACTCATCATCATTCTCACCTATGAACGCGCGTGACTGACAACCACTTCCTTTCTACCTTAGGCCGGGCGCATATCTCTTAGATTCCCCAACAGAAGCTTCGTGGTATAAGCTAGATAGATGGCGGCATTCATGGGGATCCGGAAAGTCTAACCTTGTCTGTGGTATTCCGAGTAGGATTCCGGTATTGAATGACTGTGACGGGCTTCAAACTCGCGATTGCTGGGCGTGATGACAAACGCAAAAGGATCAATGGATCCTATTCCAACATGATCGAGAACCAACAGCTGATTAGCCATGCTGTGACAGAGCATTTGGACCATTTTCACTGAGAGGATGGGATGTAGCCATTGTCAAGGGTGATGCCTCCAGACGATTAGCCGTGCAGTGACGGCGCATAGGACCATTTTTCCAAGAGGATGAAAAGTAGCCATTTATGATGGTGATGCCCTACATACAGCTTGCCATGGAAAGGAGTAAGAAGGATTGGATGAAAGCAATAAGAAATTAGAGATTTGAAAGGATTCTAGCATCTCCACACGCCTATCTGAAATTCCCACTATTGATTTACATAAGTATTTCTATCCCTTTTTATTTTCTATTTATTATTAATTTTCGAAACCCATAACCATTTAATCTGCCTAACTGAGATTTACAAGGTGACCATAGATTGCTTCATACCAACAATCTCTGTGGGATCGACCCTTACTCACGTAAGGTATTACTTGGATGACCCAGTACACTTGTTGGTTAAGTTGAACGGAGTTGTGTCCATACATAGTTGAAAAAGCAATGAATTTTACAAAATACAATAACAAAGGAATCACAATTTCGTCCACCAAGTTTTTGGCACCGTTGTCGGGGATTGTTCGAGTATGGACAAATGACGGTTCATCTTGTTGCTCAGATTAGGTAATTTTCTTTTCAAAAACTTTTTCAAAATTTTTTTTTTCGTTTTCCCAAAAAAATTTTTTTCGAAAAAAATTAATAAAAATCCAAAAAAAATCATAAAATCATAAAAATAAAAAATATTTTGTGTTTCTTGTTTGAGTCTTTTGTCATGTTTTAAGTTTGGTGTCAATCGCATGCTTTAAAAATTTTTCTTGCATTTTTCAAAAATTCCATGCATTCATAGTGTTCTTCATGATCTTCAAGTTGTTCTTGACAAGTCTTCTTGTTTGATCTTGATGTTTTCTTGTTTTGTGTCTTATGTTGTTTTTCATATGCATTTTTTGTTTGTTAGAGTCCATGCATTAAAGATTTCTAAGTTTGGTGTCTTGCATGTTTTCTTTGCATCAAAAATTTTTCAAAAATATGTTCTTGATGTTCATCATGATCTTCAAAGTGTTCTTGGTGTTCATCTTGACATTCATAGTGTTCTTGCATGCATCATGTGTTTTGATCCAAAATTCTTATGTTTTGGGTCATATTTGTGTTTTTTTCTCTCATCTTTAAAATTTCAAAAATCAAAAAAATATCTTTTCCTTTTTTTTCTCTCAAAATTTTCAATTTTAAAAATCTTATCTTTTTCAAAAATCATATCTTTTTCATTTTTTTTTATCATTTTCGAAAATTTCAAAAATATTTTTCAAATTATTTTCAAAATTTTTTTCTTATCTTTATATCATATTTTCGAAATTACACTAACAATTAATGTGATTGATTCAAAAATTTGAAGTTTGTTACTTTCTTGTTAAGAAAGGTTCAATCTTTAAAATCTAGAATCCTATCTTTTAGTTTCTTGTTAGTTGGTGCACGAAATTGTGATCAATACAACTTCGCACAACTAACCAGCAAGTGCACTGGGTCGTCCAAGTAATACCTTACGTGAGTAAGGGTCGATCCCACGGAGATTGGTGGTATGAAGCAAGCTATGGTCATCTTGTAAATCTCAGTCAGGCAGACTCAAATGTATAATGGTGATGAACGAAAATAACATAAAAGATAAAGATAGAGATACTTATGCATATCATTGGTGAGAGCTTCAGATAAGCGTATGAAGATGCCTTCCCTTCTGTCTCTCTGCTTTCCTACTGTCTTCATCCAATCCTTCTTACTCCTTTCCATGGCAAGCTCGTGTAAGGTTTCACTGTTGTCAGCAGCTACCTCCCATCCGCGCAGTGAAAGCTAATGCACACACTCTGTCACAGTGCTGCCAGTCACCGGTTTGGTTCCCTCCCCTACCGGAATAGAATAACTCTTTTGCGTCTGTCACTAACGCCCAGTAGGTTACAGGTTTGAAGCACGTCACAGTCATTCAATCATTGAATCCTACTCAGAATACCACAGACAAGGTTTAGACCTTCCGGATTCTCTTGAATGCTGCCATCAGGTCCTGCCTATACCACGAAGATTCCGAAGAATCCAAGAGATATTCACTAAGCCTCAGATGCTTGTAGAACAAGAATGGTTGTCAGTCACCTTGTTCATGGGTGAGAATGGTGATGGGCGTCAATCATCACCTTCATCATGTTGAAGAACAAGTGATATCTTGGATAAAGAACAAGCGGAATTGAATGGAAGAACAATAGTAATTGCATTAATACTCGAGGTACAGCAGAGCTCCACACCTTAATCTATGGTGTGTAGAAACTCCACCGTTGAAAATACATAAGAACAAAAGTGATCATTGGTTTCGGCCCCAAAGAGGGAACCAGAAGAACCAAGATCTGATCTAAGAACTAGATGTCCGAAGATGATAATACAATAGTAAAAGGTCCTACTTATAGAAAACTAGTAGCCTAAGGTGTACAAAGGTGAGTAAATGACATAAAAATCCACTTCCGGGCCCACTTGGTGTGTGCTTGGGCTGAGCAATGAAGCATTTTTCGTGTAGAGACTCTTCTTGGCGTTTAACTCCAGCTTTTATGCCAGTTTGGGCGTTTAACTCCCAATTAGGTGCCAGTTCCGGCGTTTAACGCTGGGAATTCTGAGGGTGACTTTGAACGCCGGTTTGGGCCATCAAATCTTGGGCAAAGTATGGACTATTATATATTGCTGAAAAGCCCAGGATGTCTACTTTCCAACGCCGTTGAGAGCGCGCCAATTGAGCTTCTGTAGCTCCAGAAAATCCACTTCGAGTGCAGGGAGGTCAGAATCCAACAGCATCTGCAGTCCTTTTCATCTCTGAATCAGATTTTTGCTCAGGTCCCTCAATTTCAGCCAGAAAATACCTGAAATCACAGAAAAACACACAAACTCATAGTAAAGTCCAGAAAAGTGAATTTTAACTAAAAACTAATAAAAATATAATAAAAACTAACTAGATCATACTAAAAACATACTAAAAACAATGCCAAAAAGTATACAAATTATCCGCTCATCACAACACCAAACTTAAATTGTTGCTTGTCCCCAAGCAACTGAAAATCAAATAAGATAAAAAGAAGAGAATATACTATAGACTCCAAATTATCATTGAAACATAGCTCCAAATTAGATGAGCGGGACTAGTAGCTTTTTGCCTCCAAACAGTTTTGGCATCTCACTCTATCCTCTGAGGTTCAGAATGATTGGCTTCTTTAGGAACTCAGAATCCAGATAGTGTTATTGATTCTCCTAGTTAAGTATGATGATTCTTGAACACAGCTACTTATTGAGTCTTGGCCGTGGCCCAAAGCACTCTGTCTTCCAGTATTACCACCGGATACATACATGCCACAGACACGTAATTGGGTGAACCTTTTCAGATTGTGACTCAGCTTTGCTAAAGTCCCCAATTAGAGGTGTCCAGGGTTCTTAAGCACACTCTTTTTGCCTTGGATCACAACTTTATTTCTTTCTTTTTCTTTCTTTTTCTCTTTCTCCCTTTTTTCGTTTTTCTCCTTCTTTTTCTCCTTTTTTTTTCGTTTTGTATTCACTGCTTTTTCTTGCTTCAAGAATCATTTTTATGATTTTTCAGATCCTCAGTAACATGTCTCCTTTTTCATCATTCTTTCAAGAGCCAACAATTTTAACATTCATGAACAACAAATTCAAAAGACATATGCACTGTTCAAGCATACATTCAGAAAACAAAAAGTATTGTCACCACATCAAACTAATTAAGCTAGTTTTAAAGATGAATTTGAAATCCTGTACTTCTTGTTCTTTTGTGATAAAAACAGTTTTCATTTAAGAAAGGTGATGGATTCATATTCATAGCTTTAAGGCATAGACACTAAGACACTAATGATCATAAGACACAAACATGGATAAACATAAAGCACTAAAATTCGAAAAACAGAAAAATAAAGAACAAGGAGATTAAAGAACGGGTCCACCTTAGTGATGGCGGCTCTTTCTTTCTCTTGAAGATCCTATGGAGTGCTTGAGCTCCTCAATGTCTCTTCCTTGTCTTTGTTGCTCCTCTCTCATGATCCTTTGATCTTCTCCAATTTCATGGAGGAGGATGGCATGTTCTTGGTGCTCCACCCTTAGTTGTCCCATGTTGGAACTTAATTTTCCTAGGGAGGTGTTAATTTGCTCCCAGTAGTCTTGTGGAGGAAAGTGCATCCCTTGAGGTATCTCAGGGATTTCTTGATGAGAGGGGTCTCTTGTTTGCTCCATCTTCTTCTTAGTGATGGGCTTGAGGTCATGCCTTCTCAGTTGAACCGGCTTTGGATGCCATAAATGGTTATGGAAAAACAAAAAGCAATGCTTTTACCACACCAAACTTAACAGGTTTGCTCGTCCTCGAGCAAAAGAAGAAAGAAGAGAGTAGAAGAAGAAGAAATGGAGGAGAGGGAGATGGCTTTGTGGTTCGGCCAAAAAGGGGGAGAAGTGGTGGTTTATGAAGGATGGATGTGAGTGGTGAAGAGAAAGAGATGTTGAGGTGATTGGTGAATGGGTGAAGAAGAAGAGAGGGAGTGGTGGGGTTGGTGGGGATCCTGTGGGGTCCACAGATCCTGAGGTGTCAAGAAAAAGTCATCCCTGCACCAAATGGCATCAAAATCCACGTTTTGAGCCATTTCTGGCGTTAAACGCCGGGCTGGTGCCCATTTCTGGCGTTTAACGCCAGGTTCTAGCCCTTTTCTGGCGTTTAACGCCAGTCTGGTGCCCCTTTCTGGCGTTAAACGCCCAGAATGGTGCCAGACTGGGCGTTAAACGCCCAACTGCTAGCCTCACTGGCGTTTAAACGCCAGTGAGTTCTTCCTCCAGGGTGTGCTGTTTTTCTTCCTGTTTTTCATTCTGTTTTTGCTTTTTCAATGGATTTTGTGACTTCTTATGATCATCAACCTACAAAAAAGATAAAATAACAAAAGGAAATAGTTAATTATAAAACATTGGGTTGCCTCCCAACAAGCGCTTCTTTAATGTCATTAGCTTGACAGAGGACTCTCATGGAGCCTCACAAATGATCAGAGCAATGTTGAAACCTCCCAACACCAAACTTAGAGTTTGAATGTGGGGGTTCAACACCAAACTTAGAGTTTGGTTGTGGCCTCCCAACACCAAACTTAGAGTTTGACTGTGGGGGCTCTATTTGTCTCTGATTTGAGGGAAGCTCTTCAAGCTTCCTCTCCATGGTGACAGAGGGATATCCTTGAGCCTTAAACACATAGGATTCTCCATTCACTTGAATGATCAGTTCACCTCCATCAACATCAATCACAACCTTTGCTGTGGCTAGGAAGGGTCTGCCAAGGATGATGGATTCATCCATGCACTTCCCAGTCTCTAGGACTATGAAGTCAGTAGGGATGTAATGGTCTTCAATCTTCACCAAAACATTCTCTACAAGTCCATGAGCTTGTTTTCTTGAATTGTCTGCCATCTCTAATGAGATTCTTGCAGCTTGTACCTCAAAGATCCCTAATTTCTCCATTACAGAGAGGGGCATGAGGTTTACACTTGACCCTAAGTCACACAAAGCCTTCTTGAAGGTCATGGTGCCTATGGTACAAGGTATGGAAAACTTCCCAGGGTCTTGTCTCTTTTGAGGTAAATTCTGCCTAGACAAGTCATCCAGTTCTTTGGTGAGCAAAGGAGGTTCATCCTCCCAAGTCTCATTTCCAAATAACTTGTCATTTAGCTTCATGATTGCTCCAAGGTATTTAGCAACTTGCTCTTCAGTGGCATACTCATCCTCTTCAGAGGAAGAATACTCATCAGAGCTCATGAAAGGCAGAAGTAAGTCCAATGGAATCTCTATGGTCTCATTTTGAGCTTCAGATTCCCATTGTTCCTTATTGAGGAACTCAGAGGAGATTGGTGCACGCCCATTGGGGTCTTCCTCAATGGCGTCCACCTCCTCTCTTTCCTCTCCATATTCGGCCATGGTTATGGCTTTGCACTCTCCTTTTGGATTTTCTTCTGTATTACTTGGGAGAGTGCTAAGAGGGAGTTCAGAAATTTTCTTGCTCAGCTGTCCCACTTGTCCTTCCAAATTTCTGATGGAGGACCTTGTTTCATTCATGAAACTTTGGGTGGTTTTGATTAGATCAGAGACCATTGTTGCTAAGTCAGAAGTACTCTACTTAGAACTCTCTGTCTGTTGCTGAAAAGATGATGGAAAAGGCTTGTTATTGCCAGGCCTATTTCTTCCACCATTATTGTTGTTGAAACCTTGTTGAGGTCTCTCTTGATTCTTCCATGAGAAATTTAGGTGATTTCTCCATGAAGAATTATAGGTGTTTCCATAGGGTTCTCCTAGGTAATTCACCTCTTCCATGGAAGGGTTCTCAGGATCATAAGCTTCTTCTTCAGATGAAGCATCCTTAGTACTGCTTGGTGCATTTTGCATTCCAGACAGACTTTGAGCAATCAAATTGACTTGTTGAGTCAATATTTTATTCTGAGCCAATATGGCATTCAGAGTATCAATCTCAAGAACTCCTTTCTTCTGACTAGTCCCATTGTTCACAGGATTCCTTTCAGAAGTGTACATGAATTGGTTATTTGCAACCATTTCAATTAGTTCTTGAGCCTCTGTAGGCGTCTTCTTCAGATGAAGAGATCCTCCAGCAGAGCTATCCAAAGACATCTTAGATAGTTAAGAGAGACCATCATAGAAAATACCTATGATGCTCCATTCAGAAAGCATGTCTGAAGGACATTTTCTGATTAATTGTTTGTATCTTTCCCAAGCTTCATAGAGGGATTCTCCATCCTTCTGTCTGAAGGTTTGGACTTCCACTCTAAGCTTACTCAGTTTTTGAGGTGGAAAGAACTTTGCCAAGAAGGCATTGACTAGCTTTTCCCAAGAGTCTAGGCTTTCTTTAGGTTGTGAGTCCAACCATATTCTAGCTCTGTCTCTTACAGCAAAAGGGAATAGCATCAGTCTGTAGACCTCAGGGTCAACCCCATTAGTCTTGACTGTGTCACAGATTTGCAAGAACTCAGCTAAAAACTGATGAGGATCTTCCATTGGAAGTCCATGAAACTTGCAATTCTGTTGCATTAGAGAAACTAATTGAGGCTTAAGCTCAAAGTTGTTTGCTCCAATGGCAGGGATAGAGATGCTTCTCCCATAGAAATCAGGAGTAGGTGCAGTAAAGTCACCAAGCACCTTCCTTGCATTGTTGGCATTGTTGTTGTTTTCGGCTGCCATTTGTTCTTCTTCCTTGAAGAATTCGGTCAGGTGCTCTAAAGAGAGTTGTGCTTTGGCTTCTCTTAGCTTTCTCTTCAAGGTCCTTTCAGGTTCAGGATCAGCCTCAACAAGAATGCCTTTGTCTTTGTTCCTGCTCATATGAAAGAGAAGAGAACAAGAAAATATGGAATCCTCTATGTCACAGTATAGAGATTCCTTGAGGTGTCAGAGGAAAAAAATGGAAGACAGAGGTAGAAAATTCGAACTTATCAAAGAAGATGGAGTTCGAATTTGCATTAAGGGATAGTGTTAGTCCAAAATAGAAGGATGTGAGAAGAAGGGAAGTAATTTTCGAAAATTTAAGTAAAAGATTTTGAAAACATTTTGAAAAACACTTAATTGATTTTCGAAAATAAGAGTGGAAAAGAAATCAAGTAATTTTTGAAAAAGATTTTAAATTAGAAATCAAAAAGATATGATTGAAAACTTATTTTGAAAAAGATGTGATTGAAAAATTATGGTTTTAAAAAGATATGATTGAAAAGATATGATTTGAAAACAATTTTAAAAGATATGATTTGAAAACAATTTTAAAAAAGATTTGATTTTAAAAATTAATGACTTGCCTAACAAGAAAAGATATGATTCAAACATAAAACCTTCCTCAAGGCAAAAAATGTTCAATCAAATCATTAATTGTTAGTAAGTATCTTTGAAAAAGGAAGAAATTGATTTGAAAACATTTGATTGAAAAGATATGATTTGAAAAAGATTTGATTTGAAAAACTTTGAAAACTTGAAAAAAATTGATTTTGAAAACAAAATCTTCCCCTAGCACCATCCTGGCGTTAAACGCCCAGAATGTTCACATTCTGGCGTTTAACGCCCAAACTACTACCCTTTTGGGCGTTAAACGCCCAGCCAGGCACCCTGGCTGGCGTTTAAACGCCAGTCTGTCTTCTTCACTGGGCATTTTTGAATGCCCAGCTTTTTCTGTGTGATTCCTCTGCAGTATGTTCTGAATCTTCAATTCTCTGTATTATTGACTTGAAAAGACACAAATTAAAAATATTTTTGGATTTTTAATAATGAGGAATAATCAAAATGCAACTAAAATCAAATAACAATGCATGCAAGACACCAAACTTGGCAGTTTGTACACTATTGACACTAACAAAATAAGAATGCATATGAGAAACAACAAAACACTCAAGTCAATAGAATTCAAAGATCAAAACAAGGAAATCATCAAGAACAACTTGAAGATTAATGAGGACACATGCATAAATTTGAAAAATGCAAGAAGAACAGAAACATGTAATTGACACCAAACTTAAGATGGGACTCTAGACTCAAACAAGACATATTTTTGGATTTTATGATTTTGTAATTTTTTTGTGCTTTTTCGAAAATTAAGTGAAAAGGAAAATAAAGGTATCAAAATTCTTAATGTGAATTCCAGGAATCATGCAATGTTAGTCTAAAGCTTTAGTCTAAAGGAATTAGACATGGCCGGCTAAGCTTCAGCAGGACATTGCATTCAAGAGCTAAATTGATGATGATCGATCAGCTTTGGTGATGATAAGAACATCACCTTGAAACACTAGAATTCATTCTTAAGAACTCCGAAGAAAAATAATACCTAATCTAAGCAACAAGATGAACCGTCAGTTGTCCATACACAAGAACAATCCCCGGCAACGGCGCCAAAAACTTGGTGCACGAAATTGTGATCAATACAACTTCGCACAACTAACCAGCAAGTGCACTGGGTCGTCCAAGTAATACCTTACGTGAGTAAGGGTCGATCCCACGGAGATTGGTGGTATGAAGCAAGCTATGGTCATCTTGTAAATCTCAGTCAGGCAGACTCAAATGTATAATGGTGATGAACGAAAATAACATAAAAGATAAGATAGAGATACTTATGCATATCATTGGTGAGAGCTTCAGATAAGCGTATGAAGATGCCTTCCCTTCTGTCTCTCTGCTTTCCTACTGTCTTCATCCAATCCTTCTTACTCCTTTCCATGGCAAGCTCGTGTAAGGTTCACTGTTGTCAGCAGCTACCTCCATCCGCGCAGTGAAAGCTAATGCACACACTCTGTCACAGTGCTGCCAGTCACCGGTTTGGTTCCCTCCCCTACCGGAATAGAATAACTCTTTTGCGTCTGTCACTAACGCCCAGTAGGTTACAGGTTTGAAGCACGTCACAGTCATTCAATCATTGAATCCTACTCAGAATACCACAGACAAGGTTTAGACCTTCCGGATTCTCTTGAATACCGCCATCAGGTCCTGCCTATACCACGAAGATTCGAAGAATCCAAGAGATATTCACTAAGCCTCAGATGCTTGTAGAACAAGAATGGTTGTCAGTCACCTTGTTCATGGGTGAGAATGGTGATGGGCGTCAATCATCACCTTCATCATGTTGAAGAACAAGTGATATCTTGGATAAAGAACAAGCGGAATTGAATGGAAGAACACTAGTAATTGCATTAATACTCGAGGTACAGCAGAGCTCCACACCTTAATCTATGGTGTGTAGAAACTCCACCGTTGAAAATACATAAGAACAAAAGTGATCATTGTTTCGGCCCCAAAGAGGGAACCAGAAGAACCAAGATCTGATCTAAGAACTAGATGTCCGAAGATGATAATACAATAGTAAAAGGTCCTACTTATAGAAAACTAGTAGCCTAAGGTGTACAAAGGTGAGTAAATGACATAAAAATCCACTTCCGGGCCCACTTGGTGTGTGCTTGGGCTGAGCAATGAAGCATTTTTCGTGTAGAGACTCTTCTTGGCGTTTAACTCCAGCTTTTATGCCAGTTTGGGCGTTTAACTCCCAATTAGGTGCCAGTTCCGGCGTTTAACGTGGGAATTCTGAGGGTGACTTTGAACGCCGGTTTGGGCCATCAAATCTTGGGCAAAGTATGGACTATTATATATTACTGGAAAGCCCAGGATGTCTACTTTCCAACGCCGTTGAGAGCGTGCCAATTGGGCTTCTGTAGCTCCAGAAAATCCACTTCGAGTGCAGGGAGGTCAGAATCCAACAGCATCTGCAGTCCTTTTCAGTCTCTGAATCAGATTTTTGCTCAGGTCCCTCAATTTCAGCCAGAAAATACCTGAAATCACAGAAAAACACACAAACTCATAGTAAAGTCCAGAAAAGTGAATTTTAACTAAAAACTAATAAAAATATAATAAAAACTAACTAGATCATACTAAAAACATACTAAAAACAATGCCAAAAAGTATACAAATTATCCGCTCATCATTAGTTAAGTAATTAATTTTAATTTTAAAATTAAATCTTTTTCAAAATATCTTTTTCTTAAAAATCTTATCTTTTTATCTTATCTTTTTCAAAATTTGATTTCAAAAATATTTTATCTTATCTTATCTTCTTATCTTTTCAAATTTGATTTTAAAATCTTTTTCAACTAACTAATTAACTTTTTGTTTGTTTCTTATCTTTTTCAAAACCACCTAACTACTCTTTCTCTCTAATTTTCAAAAATATCTCACCCCTTTTTCAAAAATTCTTTTTAATTAACTAATTGTTTCATGTTTTAATTTTAATTACATTTTATCTCTAATTTTCGAAAATCACTAACCCCTTTTAAAAATTATTTTCGAGTTCTCTTCCTCCTCTTCTTCTATTTAATTATTAATTACTAACACTCTCTTCACCTCTCTTCATCTAAAAAAATCCGAACCCATTCTTCTTCACTCTTCTCCCTTTCTTCTTCTACTAACATAAAGGAATCTCTATACTGTGACATAGAGGATTCCTCTTCTTTTTTGTTTTCTTCTCTTTCATATGAGCAGGAACAAGGAAAAAGGCACTCTTGTTGAAATTGATCCTGACCTGAAAGGACTCTGAAGAGAAAATTAAGAGAAACTAAG